>NW_027412088.1:180300511-180416346 GCF_047663935.1 Musca autumnalis
TGCTCAAACTTTGGCAATCCTAAAATCTAGCAAAACTAAATACTGTAGGGGGGTGTCGCCTAAAAATTCCGACATCGATTTTGTCCCATTGAGTTAAAGCCAGTCTAATCCAGAGGTTTTTTGTTAGATCACCTACCGGGGCGTTCCATCGGCAGATAGGGGAGGTGGATGGTTATACTAACTACACACACTTGCTCCTACCCTCACACACCCCGTTTATGTCGAACTCATGCGAGATAGATCTGTATTAGCCATACCAAGTCCCCGCCTCCCACTCTGCTTCTTGTACATTTCTCCCGCAAAACGTTGTAACCATCACAACGTGGCAAGCTATAGGTGACGGTGAGCTTTATTTCCGACTTATAACTCTTGATGACCTCCAAATGGTCTCCTTTCTGTTAAAGACCTACAAATGGTCTTCTATTTCTTGAAGCCCTGCACAGAGTCTTCTATTTATAGCAGACATCCAAAGGGTTCTCTACCTGTGGAAGACCCCCCAACGGTCTTCTATCTGTTTAAGATCTCCTAAAGGTATTTTATCTGTAGAAGACCACTAAAGCATATTTTATCTAGAGAAGACATACAAAGCACCTCCAAAGGGTGCATTTTTATTGAAAACATCTAAAGGATATTGTTCTAAAGGAGACCTCCACGTGGTCTTCTATTTGTAGAAGTACTCACAAGGGATATTCATCTGTAGAAATCCTCCAAAGGCTCTTCGATTTTTGTGAAAGAGCTCGATAGTTTCCTCTTTTTTTAGAAGACTTTCAAAGGCTCTTGTAACTATAGAATACCTCCACAGCTTCTTCTATTTATTCCATAGGAACTTCTTGGAAGAAAGCGTGCTTCTATAGACCTTTTCAAAAAAGAAAGGATGCTTCTATAGACCCTTTCTGAAAGTAAGGGTGCTTCTATAGACCCTTTGTGAAAGAAAGAAGCTTCTATAGACCCTTTCTGAAAGAAACGGTGATTCTAGAGACCCTTTCTGAAAGCTAGGGTGGTTCTATAGACCCTATCTGCTTTTATAGACCCTATCTGAAAGAAAGGGTGCTTCTACAGACCCTTACTGAAAGAAAGGTTGCTCAGTGGACCCTTTCTGAAAGGAAGGTTGTGTCCACAGCAACCCACCGAAATGTCTGAAATTTTATATTTAGCCTTTGTTGGAGAAAAAAGCCCCCATAGAATGGGCCCTCCCGATTTTCGTAATTCTGAAGGTTGTGACGTCAATATCCCATCGAAAGACTGAAATTTGGTATTTAGTCTTCCATTTGGTTGTAAAATATTCCAGAAGAAAATTATCAGTATATGTCAGCGGGTTTCTATATCCCCCATAGAAGTGTACCTCTTGATTTTCGGTATTTTTTTTAGGTTTTATCGAAATATCGGAAGTTTGGTATTTAGTCTTCTTTGGGTTTAAAAACAGAAATTTGTAGGTATAGATCGACGTTTTGATATAGCCCCCCGTGGAACGGTACATCCCGAATATTGGTATGTTGAAGGTTAGCCACACTGTTTTACCGAACTTGCTGAAATTTCGTATTTTGTCTTCGTCATAAAAGAAAGGAAACTAATTATTCCATTTTATTACAATACAGCTCGTGGTGTAGGTTATAACAAGTTCGGCGGTTCCGAACTTAACGCAGTTCTTACTTGTTTTCTAATACTTTCTTTATTTCTCATTTTATTTCTCATTTTACTGAATATTCCCAAAACAGAGGCTCTTAATTACTCTTCCATTTTGTCTAAAGTTTATAAATAAACCAAATTTTGTTTTTGTTCTTTATACGTTTTATTCACACTTCACACCTATTTTCCTCTATGGACGACGAGCTCCAATTTAGGTCCCTATGAACTTCTTAAACCTGAAGTGTGCTTTTGTTGCATTTGTAGACATAACTTTTCAACTAACACCAGGAAACTTGCAACAGGCTCAACCTCCACACACACACAACTTCATGTGTAATTGTTGTGTGATTGTGTACCCAAAAACAAAGCAAAAACTACCACAGTGAAATAAAAGAAAGCATACAAACGAAAACAAATAAATCGGTTTGTACTGTTTTGGTCGTGTAGTTTTAGCTTTGAGAGGAAAAACAACAAATCCTTAGACAACAAAAACGAGAAAAAACCACACAACTTTATTTTTATTCGTCTTCTTTCTGCGGTTTATGAAAAATGCACACGAAATGCATAAGCATGTGGCAGCAGGCTGTGATGGTATTTGTTTTTAGTACAACTGGTGTTGTTGTTGCTATTGCAGTAAGAATTCACCACAGTTTCAAAACAAATATTTTATTTCAGTACTAGAATAGTGTGAGGCGATGCAAAAAGCCAATTTTAAAAGGAAAGCTATATTGAGGAATTTTGAAAAAATTTCCTGATCTGAGGACAGCGAATAATCAGAGGAGTGGTTTACGTGCATTGATAATTCTGACTAATCCTTACAAACAAACCTGACTATTTTTCTTTCCCTCTTCATCTAATGTATAAATTTAAATTTTTTGTTTCGTATTCTCCAGTTGTGTACATTTGCCTGTGTGTGTCTTTGTGAACATGTTATTTAGAGATAACCGCCACGAAAACTTTTTCGTAAGAAAGAAATCAAAGTTGTTACAAAAGTAAATAAGATTACACGCTGTGTGCTGTGCATATTTACTTGATATAAAGTAAAATGTTAAAATATTTGCATATGAAGTAAACAAACAAACAGACAGACAAATAAAATGAAACTTTACAACGTTTAGAGGAATGTGGTTAGGAATTGCAAACTGAAAATGTGGGTTATATTTTGTTGATGTTAATTCTATAACAAGAAAAGGGGAATTCATTTCTGCATATTTTGTACAGTAAGGCAACTTGGGTGACGTAGGAAGATGAAAGATACCAAGCAACGCTCCTGACTGTCTTTAATATGGCATATGGCACCACGGGAGATGCCTGTAACACCGATTAAAGGTGGCGAGTTAACATGTTTGAAGTCCTTTCAGAAATGCTGTTTTTTCTGCTTGAAAGCAGATGCAGCTATCATTAAGCTTAAATTGATGTTTGATTACTGACTTAACAGTAAATGTTGGCCGCGATGCCTTCCTCCATCTTGGAACCATCTGCATACATTGCTAGACCGTCCAAAGTAGCGTTACCATTGGCCCTTTTTAGAAAAGGTCTGGAAGCACCCTTTGTTCCACAAAAAGTTTATAGGAGCACCCTTTGTTTCAGAAAGTGTCTATAGAAGCACTTTTTGTTTTAGAAAGAATCTATATAAGCACCTATTGTTTCAGTTAAGGTCTATAGAAGCACTTTTTGTTTTAGAAAGAATCTATATAAGCACCTATTGTTTCAGTTAAGGTCTATAGAAGCACCCTTTGTTTCAGAAAGGGTCTATAGAAGCACCCTTTGTTTCAGAAAGGGTCTATAGAAGCACCCTTTGTTTCAGAAAGGGCTAGGATCACCCTTAGTTTCAGAAAGGGTCTATAAAAGCAACCTTTGTTTCAGAAAGGGCCTATAGAAGCACCCTTTTGTTTCAGAAAGGGCCTATAGGAACACCCTTTGTTTCAGAAAGGCCTATAGGAGCACCCTTTGTTTCAGAAAGGGTTTATAGAAGTACCCTTTTGTTTCAGAAAGAGTCTATAGAAGTACCCTTTGTTTCAGAAAGGGTCTATAGAAGCACCCTTTGTCCCAGAAAGGGTCTATAGAAACACCCTTTGTCCCAGAAAGGGTCTATAGAAGCACCCTTTGTCCCAGAAAGGGTCTATAGAAGCACCCTTTGTTTCAGAAATGGTTTATAGAAGCACCATTTGTTTCAGAAAGGGTCTATAGAAGCAGCCTTTGCTTAAGAAAGGGTTTATAGAAGCACCCTTTGTTTCAGTAAGGGTCTATATACGCACCTATTGTTTCAGAAATGACTTTAGAAGCAACATTTGTTTCAGAAAGGGTCTGTAGAGGCACCCTTTGTTTCAAAAAGGGTCTATAGAAGCTGCTTTTGTTAAAGAAAAGGTCAATAAAAGCACCCTTTGTTTCAGAAAGGGTATGTAGAGGCACCCTTTGTTTCAGAAATTATCTATAGAAACACCCTTTGTTTCAGAAATTATCTATAGAAACACCCTTTGTTTCAGAAATTATCTATAGAACACCCTTTGTTTCAGGAAGGGTCTATAGAAGCAACCTTTGTTTCAGGAAGGGTCTATACAAACACCCTCTGTTTCAGGAAGGGTCTATAGAAGCACCCTCTGTTTCAGGAAGGGTCTATAGAAGCACCCTTTGTTTCAGAAAGTTTCTATAGAAGCACCCTTTGTTTCAGAAAGGTTCTATAGAAGCACCCTTTGTTTCAGAAAGTTTCTATAGAAGCACCCTTTGTTTCAGAAAGGTTCTACAGAAACAGCCTTTGTTTCAGAAAGTTTCTATAGAAGCACCCTTTGTTTCAGAAAGGTTCTACAGAAGCAGCCTTTGTTTCAGAAAGTTTCTATAGAAGCACCCTTTGTTTCAGAAAGGTTCTATAGAAGCACCCTTTGTTTCAGAAAGTTTCTATAGAAGCACCCTTTGTTTCAGAAAGGTTCTATAGAAGCAGCCTTTGTTTCAGAAAGGTTCTATAGAAGCAGCCTTTGTTTCAGAAAGTTTCTATAGAAGCACCCTTTGTTTCAGAAAGGTTCTATAGAAGCACCCTTTGTTTCAGAAAGGTTCTATAGAAGCACCCTTTGTTTCAGAAAGGTTCTATAGAAGCACCCTTTGTTTCAGAAAGGTTTTATAGAAGCACCCTTTGTTTCAGAAAGGTTCTATAGAAGCACCCTTTGTTTCAGAAAGGTTCTATAGAAGCACCCTTTGTTTCAGAAAGGTTCTATAGAAGCACCCTTTGTTTGAGAAAGGTTCTATAGAAGCACCCTTTGTTTGAGAAAGGTTCTATAGAAGCACCCTTTGTTTCAGAAAGGTTCTACAGAAGCACCCTTTGTTTCAGAAAGGTTTTATAGAAGCACCCTTTGTTTCAGAAAGGTTCTATAGAAGCACCCTTTCATTCAGAAATTGTCAATAGAAGCACCCTTTGTTTCAGAAAGGTTCTATAGAAGCACCCTTTGTTTCAGAAAGGTTCTATAGAAGCACCCTTTGTTTCAGAAAGGTTCTATAGAAACACCCTTTGTTTGAGAAAGGTTCTATAGAAACACCCTTTGTTTGAGAAAGGTTCTATAGAAGCACCCTTTGTTTGAGAAAGGTTCTATAGAAGCACCCTTTGTTTCAGAAAGGTTCTATAGAAGCACCCTTTGTTTCAGAAAGGTTCTATAGAAGCACCCTTTGTTTCAGAAAGGTTCTATAGAAGCACTCTTTGTTTCAGAAAGGTTCTATAGAAGCACCCTTTGTTTCAGAAAGGTTCTATGGAAGCACCCTTTGTTTCAGAAAGGTTCTATAGAAGCACCCTTTGTTTCAGAAAGGTTTTATAGAAACACCGTTTGTTTCAGAAAGGTTCTATAGAAGCACCGTTTGTTTCAGAAAGGTTCTATAGAAGCACCCTTTGTTTTAGAAAGGTTCTATAGAAGCACCATTTGTTTCAGAAAGGTTCTATAGAAGCACCCTTTGTTTCAGAAAGGTTCTATAGAAGCACTCTTTGTTTCAGAAAGGTTCTATAGAAGCACCCTTTGTTACAGAAAGGTTCTAAAGAAGCACCATTTGTTTCAGAAAGGTTCTATAGAAGCACCATTTGTTTCAGAAAGGTTCTATAGAAGCACTCTTTGTTTCAGAAAGGTTCTATAGAAGCACTCTTTGTTTCAGAAAGGTTCTATAGAAGCACCCTTTGTTTCAGAAAGGTTCTATAGAAGCACCATTTGTTTCAGAAAGGTTCTATAGAAGCACCCTTTGTTTCAGAAAGGTTCTGTAGAAGCACCATTTGTTTCAGAAAGGTTCTATAGAAGCACCCTTTGTTTCAGAAAGGTTCTATAGAAGGACCCTTTGATTCAGAAAGGTTATATAGAAGCACCCTTTGATTCAGAAGAGGTCTATAGAAGCACCCCTTGTTTCAGAAAGGGTATATAAAAGCCCCCTCTGTTTCTGAAAGGGTCTATAAAGGTACCCTTTGTTTCAGAAGGGGTCTATAGAAGCACCCCTTGTTTCAGAAAGGATATTACGAAGTCCATATTATGGACCAACTCGGTTTATCCGTTCGAGAGTTATTGTGCGCTCCAGCCAGCCAAACTTGAATGATAAATATCAAAGACTGCAGGTCGATTCCATTTCAGCTCATTTATATGGTACCTCCTTATTATCCTCCAGTACGAACGATGTATCGCACATATGACCACAACAGTTGAAGCCCAGTTGTCCATGGCTGCCTCATTTGAGAGTCGAGCTTATAGCTATCTGCGCGCCATTTAAGAATATTAAGCATTGCGGGGGTATGTATACTTAATGGTAAATACATACGTTTAATATTTTAATCTTCTTCTTCTTCTTAAATAGGATATATTCCAAAATCCAATAAATAAATAAACTTTAACCCGAAAAACATATTCAATTATTTTCAGAAGAAGGTAGATACTCGAACATTTACGTATGTTCATAATGTACATAAATTGCTACATATAAAGCCAAACATACACAATTGTGTGTACACACATGCATACATACATAGACATATAGGTGAATAACCATGAAGTGAAGCTCTCAAAGAACTCCTTCAAGTTTTGTGTATTTAACAAGAAATTCTTATGATTACAACATTGCATGCACACAAAAGCAATTGTGTGGTTACACAAGAACTCCCTACACACTTACATACATACCTAACTACAATCCTCTGTATATATAGCATCTATGTATATACATATTTATATATTCGTGTATATTTCTATAACCTCTAAAGTGTTGTTTAAGCGATTTTTACGATGATTTCTGATAGCATCGCAAAGTTCTTATTTTTAGTTTGCGGTTAAGTTCTGCTGTTGTTGTTGTTGTACTTGCGTTTTACTACACACATACCCTTTTGTTTTGTTTGGTCTATTTTTTGGAGATTGTTTTTTGTTTGTTGTGTTTTCCTTTGGCTTACTTCCTTTCATATTTACTTGTTTTGGGGATATAAAGATCCTTGTTGTTGTTGTCCTTGTTGTTTTTTGTGGTTTATTGAATTGTAAAACAATTTATAGCTCACAAGGCGTTTGTTCTATTTCATTTCACCCAGTTTTAGTTTTATTAACCCCAAACCAAGTATGAAGTGAAATATATGTGTGCGTGCATGGCGAAGAGGTTATGTAAGAAATGGCACCGAGTTTCAGGGTTTTTTTTGCGAATTGCTTTGTTAGCCTTAGGAATTTTCTGTATGAAGCTATTAGCCGTACAAGCTCTTAATATCTTGAAAATAGAAACAATGAACAATAATTTTATCAGCAAGATAAAGATAAAGCGACACAGTGAGCGAGGGAGTAATTGAATACATTGGCAATCTTCTCAATGTAATTTTATAGAAGACAAAATGGAGTAAATTGAATGAAAATTGAAAAATCCGATAATGAAATTTAAATGAACAAATTTTAAAGAATATTTTTTTTTGTCTGTTGATGCCAAAAGGCGTAGAGTTTTAAAGAATATTTTTCCAAACATCAACAGACCAAAAAGCGTGGATTTTTAAAGAATATTTTTTCAAGCGTCAACCGGCCACAAACGTGGATTTTTAAAGAATATTTTTTCAAGCATCAACAGACCAAAAAGCGTGGAGTTTTAAAGAATATTTTTTCAAAAGCGTGGATTTTCAAAGAATATTTTTCAAAAGCGTGGATTTTTAAAGAATATTTTTTTCAAAAGCGTGGATTTTTAAAGAATATTTTTTCAAAAGCGTGGATTTTTAAATAATATTTTTTCAAAAGCGTGGATTTTTAAAGAATATTTTTCAAAAGCGTGGATTTTTAAAGAATAATTTTTCAAAAGCGTGGATTTTTAAAGAATATTTTTCAAAAGCGTGGATTTTTAAAGAATATTTTTTTCAAAAGCGTGGATTTTTAAAGAATATTTTTTTCAAAAGCGTGTATTTTTAAAGAATATTTTTCAAAAGCGTGGATTTTTAAAGAATAATTTTTCAAAAGCGTGGATTTTTAAAGAATATTTTTTTCAAAAGCGTGGATTTTTAAAGAATAATTTTTCAAAAGCGTGGATTTTTAAAGAATATTTTTTTCAAAAGCGTGGATTTTTAAAGAATATTTTTTCAAAAGCGTGGATTTTTAAAGAATATTTTTTCAAAAGCGTGGATTTTTAAAGAATATTTTTTCAAAAGCGTGGATTTTTAAAGAATATTTTTTCAAAAGCGTGGATTTTTAAAGAATATTTTTTCAAAAGCGTGGATTTTTAAAGAATATTTTTTCAAAAGCGTGGATTTTTAAAGAATATTTTTTCAAAAGCGTGGATTTTTAAAGAATATTTTTTCAAAAGCGTGGAATTTTAAAGAATATTTTTTCAAAAGCGTGGATTTTTAAAGAATATTTTTTCAAAAGCGTGGATTTTTAAAGAATATTTTTTCAAAAGCGTGGATTTTTAAAGAATATTTTTTCAAAAGCGTGGATTTTTAAAGAATATTTTTTCAAAAGCGTGGATTTTTAAAGAATATTTTTTCAAAAGCGTGGATTTTTAAAGAATATTTTTCAAAAGCGTGGATTTTTAAAGAATATGTTTTCAAAAGCGTGGAATTTTAAAGAATATTTTTTCAAAAGCGTGGATTTTTAAAGAATATTTTTTCAAAAGCGTGGATTTTTAAAGAATATTTTTTCAAAAGCGTGGATTTTTAAAGAATATTTTTTCAAAAGCGTGGATTTTTAAAGAATATTTTTTCAAAAGCGTGGATTTTTAAAGAATATTTTTTCAAAAGCGTGGATTTTTAAAGAATATTTTTTCAAAAGTGTGGATTTTTAAAGAATATTTTTTCAAAAGCGTGGATTTTTAAAGAATATTTTTTCAAAAGCGTGGATTTTTAAAGAATATTTTTTCAAAAGCGTGGATTTTTAAAGAATATTCTTTCAAAAGCGTGGATTTTTAAAAAATATTTTTTCAAAAGCGTGGATTTTTAAAGAATATTCTTTCAAAAGCGTGGATTTTTAAAAAATATTTTTTCAAAAGCGTGGATTTTTAAAGAATATTTTTTCAAAAGCGTGGATTTTTAAAGAATATTTTTTCAAAAGCGTGGATTTTTAAAGAATATTTTTTCAAAAGCGTGGATTTTTAAAGAATATTTTTTCAAAAGCGTGGATTTTTAAAGAATATTTTTTCAAAAGCGTGGATTTTTAAAGAATATTTTTTCAAAAGCGTGGATTTTTAAAGAATATTTTTTCAAAAGCGTGGATTTTTAAAGAATATTTTTTCAAAAGCGTGGATTTTTAAAGAATATTTTTTCAAAAGCTTGGATTTTTAAAGAATATTTTTCCAAAAGCGTGGATTTTTAAAGAATATTTTTCCAAAAGCGTGGATTTTTAAAGAATATTTTTTCAAATTTTTAAAGAATATTTTTTCAAAAGCGTGGATTTTTAAAGAATATTTTTTCAAAAGCGTGGATTTTTAAAGAATATTTTTTCAAAAGCGTAGATTTTTAAAGAATATTTTTTCAAAAGCGTGGATTTTTACAGAATATTTTTTCAAAAGCGTGGATTTTTAAAGAATATTTTTTCAAAAGCGTGGATACAACAAGCATACACACAACAACAAGCGTGGATTTTTAAAGAATATTTTTTCAAAAGCGTGTATTTTTAAAGAATATTTTTTCAAAAGCGTGTATTTTTAAAGAATATTTTTCCAAAGCGTGGATACAACAAGCATACACACAACAACAAGCGTGGATTTTTAAAAAATATTTTTTCAAGCCCTAAGAGACCATAAAGTTCGGATTTTTAAAGAATATTTTCAAGCATAACAGACCAAAAGGCGTGGATTTTTAAAGAATATTTTTTGAAGCATCAAAGCTTGGATTTTTAAAGATTATTTTTTAAGCATCAACAAAACAAAAAGTGTGGATTTTTAAAGAAAATTTTTTCAAGCATCGAGAACAAAAGTTTCATAGTCTTACTTTTGTTAGATTATATAATAAATAATATTACAATTTAAAGAAATTAGCTGTAATAATACAGTCTCTCTAGAACAAAAGTTCCCGAAAATTGCTGGCCCAAATTCAAAACAATAACACAAATTAATTTACAATTTTCTAAATAAAAACAAAAAAGCACATACCACAAAAAACTTTCTCTCTCTAACACCTCCTACCACAACCCAGCATGTGTGTTTAATTTGTGACGAACTTTGAACTTTGTACTTTAAACTTTTCTCATTTTAAGCTTGACAAAATAAAATAAAAAATAAGCCAAAAGTAAACATTACAAAAAAAAGCTTTTAGATTTTGCCTAACAAGAGAAATGTGGCGGCAAACATAAAGGAATGGAATTTATTTTCCAGTTGATGCTGCTGTTTTATTGTTTTGATGGGCTTATTTGCCCAGAAAATGGAAACACATTAAGGATTCATTAAGTGGCATCAAAGCAAAGTGTGAGAGAGTGTGCACTCACGCACTTACAAAGGCAGTCAACGTGTAAACAAGCAGAACACAGGGCCTACCCGCAGAGACAAAAAGCTGTTACAAAAACAAATTACAAAGAAAAAAAAACATTGTGTTTTCTCACACACTGGCATATATAAGCATATTAACAAATACATATGTACATTATGAATAATGCAATTCAATATTCACCCACAGTTTCAAATTTCTCAAATGCGGTAAATGTTTGAAAAAAATATATAAAAAAACTAGATAGGTATACAGGCAAAAAAAAGCACAAAAAATATCCATGTCACGTTAAAGGAAAGCTAACAAATAATTTACAAAATGATAAAATTTTATTTACAACAATAATTAAGAAACTTAGCTTGAGGAGTGGGGTTATCACAAACCTTATTTTTGGTACATTCTCAGACGAGGGTATATACACTTTGATCGACCAACTTCCACTGTTGGTCCGAGCTCTATGGACGCTTTGCGCGTAGACACCATCAATTTGGTCTTTTCGCCGTTTACCGCCAGACCCGTTTTCGTAGATTCTGCTTCGACCTTCATAAAGGTATCAGTTACTTCCTTTACTGATCTTCCCATGATGTCTATGTCATCAGCATAAGCAAGTAACATGTGGCTATTGGTGTAAATTGTGCCATTTCTTTTGACATTTGCATCTTGTATTACCTTTTCCAGCAAAATGTTGAATAGGTCACACGAAAGGCTGTCTCCTTGTCTGAAACCTCTTTTGGTACAAAATTCTTCGGAGAGGTTCCTTCCAATTTTAACTGAGGACCTAGTATCAGTTAAAGTCATCTTACAAAGCCGGATGATTTTGCGGGGATACCAAATTCAGACATTGCATGGATGCCTTTGATCGGAGGGGACTGTCGAATGCTGCTTTATAATCGACAAAAAGGTGATAAGTGTCGATCTGCATCTCTTGGGTCTTCTCTAGGATTTGCCGCAGGGTAAATATCTGGTCAATGGTGGACTTGCCAGGTCTAAAGCCGCATTGGTATGGTCCAATTATTTCGTTGACCATGGGCTTTAGTCGTTCGCACAATATCCCTGACACTATCTTATAGGCAATAGGGAGAAGACTTATTATGTGGGCGGGACATAGGATGCTCAAGCTCCAATCGTCGGGTACGCGTTCTCCCTGCCAGATGGTGCTAACTAGCTGATGCATACACCTTATCAGCGCGTCGCCTCCGGTTTTAAACAGCTCGGCTGGTAAGCAATCGGCTCCTGCTGCTTTATTATTCTTCAGCCGGTTGATTGCTGTTTTTACCTCATCTTGGCCGGGCGATATACATTCTATATCATCTTCTGGGGTTGGATCTGTGGTATCATCGTCTTCGCTACTATTGGATACCAGCAGATTGGAGAAATGTTCCTTCCATATCGTGAGCATGCTATCTGTATCTGTTACCAGATTACCTTGCTGGTCTCTACAGGAGGATGTGTCTGTACCAAAGCCATCTGTTTGATGTTTCACTCTTTGGTAGAATTTTCGGACTTCATCCTGGCTCCTGTACATCTCGATATTTTCACACTCTCGCTTTTCCATTTCTCCACTTGAGATGAAAGAGGGACCAAGATAAATCCTGGGCTTTGCCATGTTAAAACCGGTCAGGACCGTTCTTTGGTATCTTCCATCCCCTACGTCACCCAAGTGGAGTGGGGTTATCACAAACCTTATTTTTGGTACATTCTCAGACGGGGGTATATACACTTTGACACAATCAAAAATGATCGAAATAAATATTTTGGAAGCCAATTATGTGTGGCCTAAATGTAAGTGGAACAAAACCCGAAGGTGCACTTATTAGCCCCCACAACTTAGTGGATAGTTTGCAAAAGTAATTCCAAAGTCTCTACACCGTTTCCATGTTCGTTGGAGAGTGACCCAATCCCGCTTGGTACATCCCTGCAGTAGCAAGCCTCCCGTTGTTGTCAAGGGCTGAACTACTTATCCGTGGCACAGGGTGAATGAGAATTATTTCTTTGCAAGTCGTTGGCGTCATTAATGAAATTGCAACGAAGTCAATTAAATCCATATAAATACTGATACATGTTGCATATTGTAGCCTGTAGTGAGGGCAATATAATGTCTCTATGGCAGGTTTATGTACGTGAACATTTTGTCAAAGTTTACCACTGCTTTGTTTCTATCACCACTGAGTTCAAAATATTTATTCTTTATATTCATTCTGTAGTGTTAATATCTCTTGAGTCCTGATAATGCCGATGAAACCTCCAAACTCCATCTGTTAAAAAACACCGAAATAACGTGAACATAACCTACAACAACAATGTATCGCCAGGTTTATTGTTTTTATTTTTATATTATTCATTGTCATATTTACTATGCTGCAATATAAACCCTTAATTTCTGCACATATCTATGTGTGTGTGTGCTTGTATCGACTTGCAACCAACACTTTGATTTTCATAAAGTTTTTATGCTTCCAGGCTATAAATTCAATATATTTTCGGACATGAGAAATATGTGTTATTTGACACGTTTTAATTATGGCATTCACACACACACACATACATACCCCAGATCGACTAACACTTTTACAACGAAACACATTGGCCAGCAACATGCTTTCAAACACAGAATACAATTCAATATCATTGATGACGGGCGTTGTGTTGTTCAACAGCAAAATAAATAAACAAAAATATGTCGAATGGTAAGCCAGAATTGCAAAATGAATGTAAAAACAAAGCTGAAATTTTTTTTTTGTTAAAAAAATTATTTATACGTACATATTTTATTCCGCAATAACGATGTTTGGTATAGATGGGTGAGGAAAGAACTTCAGATTAGGTTTTCCTGAAAATAGAAGAAGAATTTTGATTAAGGTCTCAAGGCCTTCTTATAGCAGACCATAAAGTATTCTCATTTAACACCACTAGTTCTTCACAGTTTTTACCGAACTAGCATATTTTGGCATTAGAGACTCTCAGTATTCACGAAACTTCTCCAACAAAAACTGTCCATATATGTCCTTGTTTTGGTATAGCTCCCATATTTTGGTATGTCCCTGTTATCGGCATTTTCAGGATTTTAGCCGTAATTTTTACCATATTAGCTGCAATTTGGCATTGAATGTTTCCATGATCCACGTTTTGGTATAGCCCCCATTAAACGGTTCCTCCCGATTTTTAGTATTTTGATGATTTAAGTTATTGTTTTTAACCGCACTAGTTGTAGGGTGACGTAGAGGATGAAAGATAACGAGGAAAGGTCCTGACCGGCTTTAACATGAATGACAAAGTACAGGATTTATTTCGGTCTCTCTCTCACATCCGTTAAAAGTAGCGAGCTAACGTGTGTCGGGCGTTCACCAATAAGAACGTTAAAAACTTGGGTTTGGGCGCCGGGTTAGTAACCCTCCCCTAGAAAAAAAAAACAGTCTACTATTAAACAATTAAAAAAGTATATGTCAGCTGTGCTGACAGAGATATACCCTGAGTCTGTGTATATTGAAACGTATGTCTTTAGGGGGTTTTAAAAAATTTTAGATGTTTGAACCGACAAAAATGTTACTTACTTACATACTGAGTTGGCCCATTACAGAACATTTGTTCCATAGACCGAACTAAGAAAAGATCTCCATTCCTCTCTGTTTTTCGCTTGACTTTTTGGAATACCGCGCCTTTTCATTTCTTCATCCACTTGTATGCTCCATCGAAGCTTAGGCCTGCCGATTCTGCGTGCACCACCATGTGGCATGTATTCATACACCTTTTTAGCGGGTTCATCATCGCTCATTCTCATGATATGGCCTAGCCAACGCAATCGTTGCATCTCGATACGTTTAACTATATTCATGTCTTTGTATAGCTTATATAGCTCGTGGTTCATACGACGTCGATATTCACCGTCAACGCAAATCGGCCCGTAGATCTTTCGAAGATCTTTCAAACACACCAAGCACTGCCTTATCTGCTTGCGCAAGTACCCATGCTTCGGAGCCATACATTAGCACGGGTAGTATCAGCGTTTTGTATAGTGTTATTTTTGTTTGACGAGATGTGGCTTTGTTTTTAAATTGCTTACTTAGACCATAGTAGCTTCTGTTGGCCAATACAATTCTTCTTCTTATTTCACAACTGATGTTATTTGTTGTGTTTATGGCAGTGCCGAGGTAGACGAAGTCTTTAACTACCTCAAAATTATAGGTACCAACTTCTACAGTTGGTCCAGCTCTATGGACGCTTCGCGCGTCGACACCATCAATTTGGTCTTTTCGCCGTTTACCGCCAGACCGACTATCGCAGATTTTGTTTCGACCTTCCTAAAGGAATCAGTTACTTCCTTTACTGATCGTTCCATGATGTCTATGTCATCAGCATAAGCAAGTAACATGTGGCTATTGGTGTAAATTGTGCCATTTCTTTTGACATTTGCATCTCGTATTACCTTTTCCAGCAAAATGTTGAAAAGATCACACGAAAGGCTGTCTCCTTGCCTGAAACCTCTTTTGGTACCAAACTCTTCGGAGAGGTTCTTTCCTGTTTTAACTGAGGACCTCGTGTCAATTAAAGTCATTTTGCAAAGACGGATGAGCTTTGCGGGGATACCAAATTCAGACATGGCTTGGAATACCTTTGAACGCAGCGGGCTGTCGAAGGCTGCTTTATAATCGACAAAAAGGTGGTAGGTGTCGATCTGCATCTCTTGGGTCTTTGCCGCTGGGTAAATATCTGGTCAATGGTGGACTTGCCAGCTCTAAAGCCGCATTGGTATGGTCCAATTATCTCGTTGACCATATGCTTTAGTCGTTCGCACAATATCCCTGACACTATCTTATAGGCAATAGGGATAAGTTAGGGCATATAGTCGTATCTCCTTTCTTGTGGACATGGCACAGGATGCTCAGGTTCCAATCGTCGGGTACTCGTTCTCCCTATAGTTAGGGCATATAGTCGTATCTCCTTTCTTGTGGACATGGCACAGGATGCTCAGGTTCTAATCGTCGGGTACTCGTTCTCCCTATAGTTAGGGCATATAGTCGTATCTCCTTTCTTGTGGACATGGCACAGGATGCTCAGGTTCCAATCGTCGGGTACTCGTTCTTTCTGCCAGATGGTGCTAACTAGCTGATGAATACACCTTAACAACGTATAGCCTGCTGTTTTGAACAGCTCGGCTGGTAAGTCATCGGCTCCTGCTGCCTTATTATTCTTCAGTCGACTTATTGCTGTCTTTGCCTCATCTTGGCTGGGCGGTAAACATTCAACACCATCTTCTGGGATTGAATCTTCTGGGTGTGGATCTTCGCCGTCTTCGCTACTATCGGATACTGAGCACACTATCTGTATCAGTTACCAAATAACCTTACTGGTCTCTACAGTAGGATGTGTCTGTACCAAAGCCATCAGTTTGATGCTTCACTGTTTAGTAGAACTTTAAGACTTCATTCTGGCTCCTGTACATCTCGATTTTTTCACACTCCCGCTTTTCCATTTCTCTCTTTTTCTTACGGAAAAGACGTTTCTCCTCTCTCCTTTTCTCCCGATACTTCTTTCGTGCGCTACGCGTTGGCGGTATACATTCAATACCATCTTCTGGGATTGGATCTGTGGTATCTTCGCCGTCTTCGCTACTATTGGATAATAACATTTTGGAGAAATGTTCTTTCCATATCCTGAGCACACTATCTGTATCAGTTACCAAATTACCTTGCTGGTCTCTGCAGGAGGATGTGCCTGTACCAAAGCTTGATGTTTCACTCTTTGGTAGAACATTCGGACTTCATTTTGGCTCCTGTACATATTCATTTTTTCACACTCCCGTCTTTCCATTTCTCTCTTTTTCCTGCGGAAAAGATGTTTCTCCTCTCTCCTTTTCTCCCGATATCTCTCACGGGCACTACGCGTTGCTACTGATTGTAGAGTAGCCCTATTCTTTCTCTTTCTCTTCTTTCTCTCTCTTTCTTCTTTCTCTTCGGTAGCAGCACGACACTCCTGGTCATACCATGGCTTCCTTGGTAAAGGTCTCTGGTATCCAAGTACTGATTTTGCGGCTGTATGCATGGAGTGGGCAATGTTTTGCCATTGTCCTGATCTGTTATCGGGATGGGGAGTGCTTTGATTATGCAATTGGGCCATTTGAGTGGAATATGCTGTGGCTATCTGTTGTGATTGCAACTTACCGATGTCCAACTTCCGTGTTGTGTCTGTTCGCACTTTGTTTGCTACGTTTAATCTGGTACGTACCTTTGCTGCAACAAAGTAGTGGTCCGAGTCTATGTTTGCTCCTCAGAACGATTGTATATCCAACACTCTCGATGAATGCCTTCCACTTATCACAACGTGATTAATTTGATTTCTTGTTTTCTGATCTGGAGATAGCCAGGTGCCCTTATGGATGTCGAGATGTTTCAATTTGGTGCTGCTAACTACCATGTTTTTGCCGCTGCGAAATCTATTAGCCTCATACAATTGTCAGATGTTTCACTGTGGAGACTGAATTTTCCAACTGTTGGGCCAAAGATATTTTCCTTTCCATTTTTGGTAGTAAAATCGCCTAGTATAATTTTAATGTCATGGGCAGGACAACGGTCATATGTTTCTTCTAAGCGCTCATAAAATATATCTTTGGTCAGTTCGTCTTTGTCTTCAGTGGGAGCATGACCGCAAATAAAGCAGATGTTGAAAAATTTTGCTTTTATTCGAATTGTAACATGTCTATCATTCACTGGTGTGAAGCTGGATACCAGGTGTTTTAACTTCCGACCAACTACAAATCCGCAACCAAACTCATGCTTTATCTCATGGTAGCTATAATACAGTGCGTCACCTTTAGGTGTGACGCCTTTCCCATTCCATCGTATTTCCTGAATGGCAGTAATTTCGGCCTTGTACCTTTCAAGTACATCTGCCAATGCGTAAAATGCACCTTCTCTATAAAGAGTGCGAACATTCCAGGTGCAGATTCGCAGATCATGGTCCTTAAAACGTTTGCGGGGGTCGTCAACTTTTGATAGATTTGTTTTTCTTTTTTCATAGGGGTTTTTTCTAGGGGAGGATTACTAACCCTGCGCCCAAACCCAAGTTTTTAACGTTGTTATGGGTGAACGCGCGGCACATTTTAGCTCACTACCTTTAACGGGTGTTAAAGGCAGCTATCCCAAGTGACACCACGGGGAGGTCAGTGTCCAATTGAAATGAAAGAGGGACCAAGATAAATCCTGGACTTTCCCATGTTAAAGGCGGTCAGGACCGTTCCTTGGTATCTTTCATCCCCTACGTAAACTAAACTTTTTAATCTGTGTACATATGTAAGTGCTTAACACTTTCGGCTTATCCAACCACGATTGACTATTTAAACGCCAGCATTTGTCACAATAGTCGAATAACCCCTTGCACATTCAACGTTGATCCGTTGCTCATTCCCAATGCAATTCCTTCTCAGATACCTTCATCAGAATCCTCTCACCTACCAACAAAATGTCCATGCTTGAACAGCGGTCACGGTTCAACGCACGCATGGCCTTAAATATTTCATTACGTCGCTCAATTTATGAGTGCGTAAATTCTCTTAACGTACGCTCTTCCATACAACTCTGAAATTACGAATCACAATTTCAAACCCTGACTTGTCAAACTAACAAGTTCCACAACCATCTGCTTTCATACCACCACCTGGCACTGGTGGCATCAAGACATATTAAAAAATTTCCGCAAAAAAAAAACATAAAAACTAAGCAAACAGAATAAAAAAATGCTAAAATGAAAAAAAAAATTGAAGAAAATTGGAGAAAATGCTCCTTGCATCGGCAATCTCCCACCCCAAAGAAACTGGCCAGAATGCAACATTCCATTTATTATCTCTTCCTTTCGCATGTTTGGGGCCAAGTCGGGAGACAGCATGGAAAGGCATGAAAGGTAATACCAGAACTCGTCGTCTAGTTTGCTCATTCTGTGGCCATAATCCTTCTACTATGGTGGTATTACACATTCCATAAACTGGGCCAAACGAGATTGACGGCCGAGATGTCACCCTTTGCCGGCAATTTCTGTACGTGCCAACAATTTGTGGGTGCGGAGGGGCGTATAATTATGGATTTTCTTACAACGATCTTGTTGTTGGTCGTCACACCAGGCCTTCTATCTTCGGGTGCGAGTACAATCGCAGATAATTATGCCTTTCCCAGTGAATCAAATCTCCCTCAGTGTAAATGCCTTGCACCATCATGTAAACAATACGATAATCGAAAACTACCCAAAGCAGTGCCTCGGTGTACCTTTCTTGAATCTTTTGCTATATCCGTAAATGCACATTATACGTTTATGACTTAATCCCAAGTATGCACCACCAACATTCCGTGAGCAGGGACCTGTATGTTGGCAAGGGCCAGTCACGTATAGATCCGGTTTTTCTCTTTGGGTGTTCTTGTTGAAACCCTGTAATGACAATTCCCGGACCCCCGGCTTAGACAGTCACTACCAGATTTTAGACCCTCTCCATGAACACACTTCCACTTATTAGCTCTGTGCTACCGCTTAACAAAGAAACACTGTCCCAAACCTTAGTGGGATGGATCACAATCCATAACTCCTCCTCCCCCTTTTTGTTAACAATATTGGAATACATGGAACTCCCTCATAACCCCACCCTCGTTTATTCATGCATTCATTCCTTATTTTTATAAACTGAAAATTTTGTTTAGATTTATCATATTTTAATTGGAAACGTGATTTTAGTCTTGTCAAAAAGAAAAAAGAAAAAACAAAACAAAACTAAAATGCTATTTGTTCCACATTGTTAAACACGACCTAAATGCAACAACAAGAGTTGTTAAATTTATAACATTGATGTTTGCTTTTCAATGGCTATACAATTTTGAATGCAAAACAAAAAAGTAAAGTGAACTCTAAAAATATTACATGTAATGGGGAAAAAACTGAAAAAAATAATCAACAACAAAATAAATTTCCATTGTTAATCCAGGGCAACTATTGACAAAAATTCTCTAAAAATTCCATGTGGATTATTTCAAGCTTAACCGACAGTAGTTACTCATAATGCCTTTATTTGAGGATTCTCGAAATTGGATAAATTTGACATTGGCAGATGAGCATAATTTAATATAACTTAAAATAAAACGGCGTGGGAATTTCTCATTTTTTCACCTACATGTCAATAATAAATATTACTAAAATTATTTTATTTTAGGTTCTCCTCTTTTGTGCTAAAAAACAATAAATTTTATTTAAATTATTTCCCTATTTCTCGCATATCTTTAATTTGCCAAAATCTAACAGCCAAAAACCCCAACAGCTATTTAATCAGAGCTTAATTAGATACTTGTTAGCTGCTACATCATTAAATCTGCACAGTTTTTAATTAGATATTTTTGCAACAGCAGGTACATATGGAGCGGCGGCAGCTTGCTGATTGATTTTCTCACCATGCAATGTCACGCCCAGAACCATGATGACCAATTGCTGTTGGCTGGTGGTCTAACCGAGAAATGTCCCTTTTCGGAGAAAGCAGTGGCATTGACATCAAACAACAACGTTCGTCTGGTTGCAAAATTAACATAAAAGTTCATTTAATTAGTTCACGAAATCCATGTACGAACATGGTTTTTTGTTGTTGTTGGTATTGGTGTTGAGGCAATCCCGTTAAATAACACCGCGTTACGGTCATTAACCAAAAACCAAAGAACACCAAATCTACAAATACAACAAAGAAATATCTGTGAAATGTGAGGAAAGGTCGAATGGCTGTTGACAATGTGTGTGTGTGTGGGCGGGAGTGTATGTGTGTTTGTACGAATTCCAACCAAAAGTGACCAAAAAGCATCCTGTCAGTGAGCTATAAAAATGGTTGGCCAATTAAATTGCTGCCTTGGACACTTTTGCCGTAACCATAAATGAATGAATGAACGAATGAGTGAATGAATGAATGCGAGAAAATGCTCCAATACGTTGGAGCTGTTGAAGTGTGTAATGACGGGAAGATTTGGTTTCTGGTAATGTCGATGTCGATAACCTGTCAACCTTGCCATTATTATTGGCATGAGGTTGAAATGTCATTGTACATATTTGCATACAACAACAAGTACAGTGGATTTCTAAAAAATAAAACAAGTAAAAAAGTATCAGTCGGCTTTGCCGACAGAGATATACCCTCAGCCTATGTGAATTGGAACTTTCATCTACCGACAGATCGAATGTGTGGCCCTTTTTTGAGAGTTATCGTGCTATCCAGCCAATACATATGGTACCATAGGGGTACTTTACACCTTTCGGGCAGTTTTCTCTAGAGGTATGGATTTGCCCGAATGAGGCTGCGAATGTAAGTTGCTTCAACAAAAATCAACGTGCAAGAGCAAGTCTTAAAGTGAACTTATCCGAAATTTTGTGTGGGAGGTACCCGAACGACTGGGCATCTGGTAGTTATATTAGGATGTGTAAAGTAAGGACCAAATCGGTTACTCCCTTCAAGAGTTATCATGCGCATTTGCGCATTTTTCTGAATATTTTTGAACATTTGTGGGGAAGGGACCTGAAGGAGTAGACCAATATGGATTATCTTCGAACATAAACTAAGTTTGGACAAAATATTCCGAAGACCAAATTTTGGACCGTATAGGTGGGTTATCTTGCGCTCCAACCACTACACACGGTGTCATAAGGCTTTTTTGTAACTTTCAGGCTATTTTCTCAGAAAGTATGGACTTGCTCCAGATGAAACTTGCACGATCGTATAGGGGGCAGTGAATACAAGTTGTTACAACAAAAATCAAAGCGATTCGAGAGCAGGTCCGAAACCGAATTTTTCCAAAATTTTTTGTGGGAGGTAATCGAAGGAGTTTCTATTGGAAACTCGTCTACGTCTGGTAGAAATGTTACGATATGCAAAGTGTGGATCTAATCGGTTTCCTCCCTCAAGAGTTATCGAGCGCACAAATTTTCCGAACATTTTCGAACTTTTGTGGGGAGGCGACGAATGGAGTGGACCGGTATAACCCACCTTTGAACTTAAACTAAATCTGGACAAAATATTGCGAAAGCCAAATTTTGGACCGAATCGGTTGATACGTTCGAGAGTTATCGGTCGCTCCAGCCAGCCAGACAGACGGACGGACATGACTAAATCAATTCCAAATTGTCGGAAACGGATTTCTTCCTGTGTCTTTTTCCCGTATGAAATTGTATATACCCTCGTTATCATAAATGCTGAGGGTATAAAAACATATTCTGAAAAAGATCCACGAATAACGTTTTTCCTACAATAAGAACTGTAGCTCAATTGTGGGCGAACCTTCTGATCGAGCAGTTGCGAACAAAGCTAATACAATGGCTGATGGGGAGTTAGCTATCTGGTTTGTTTCAGCATCAATCGTAACTGCGTCCATATCTAGGTAGAAGGATCATGTGATGACTGTCCTTGAATAATTGCAAGGCGATGTTATTTCGAAAATTACATTTTTTCGGAAGGAAACAATTTTTAGAGAGGACTTATTCTTGTCACATGATAGCTATCCTGTTACAGCAGATCCAAGATGGTGGAAACAAAATCTATATGAGACAAATTTGGTCCAATCATCTTCAACTAGACATGAGTTTCGATAGTCGAGGGAATCATGGCCAGCTCAGAAGATAAAATAAAAGAGAAACAAATAAGGGCCACCAACAACTTGTCAACGCTTCCGATGACATATATTGATGACAAAATCTGCTGATTACCAGGCAAGTCGGACTGTGGGAAAAGTTTGGAATTAAATAAGTGACAAATATTGATGATAAAATCTGCTGATAAAGAAGGACAAATACAAATAAATATGGAAATAAACTAACATAGTATTTATAGTTAAGCATTGAAAAATGAGGTTACCATGGCAAGTCGGACTATAGAAAAAGTTTCGGAATAAATAAAAGAAATTAATTCCTATATACAATGTTCGAATGATTTAGGTATAAATGTTAGATTCCAAGCTTAGCCTTTGTCCACCCACTAAAATAACATTCTAATATGCCAGATGATCGTACTTAACCACCCGTGAAACGTAGCATAATGGTTGAATGTGTGGGACTTCGGGGGACTCAAAATTTGTCAATATACCTCTAAGGTCGTTGAGAGAACTGAGAGAATATATGGAGGGTATGGAGGTAATGTATTATTATTTGGGTGTCATTAAACGGGTTTCGTACAGTATTAGCTGGGGAAGATGGTCCAGAATTTTCTACAGAAGGCCACAAGGTCTTTCTATGATATTTAGGGCACTATATAGAATAATAGCGGAAATCGAGAAAATAATATTTTTTTACATCCCTCTTGGGAGATTTGGACCACCATACGGTGTCCCCAGTATGGATTGTCTACGTTGGCGATGATGTGTTTTTTTTAGTGATTGTTTAGGACTGTTTTTTTGGACGAAACTTCCAAAAATTGTGGCCTTGAGGCAGTATTTTGAGAGGCTGGGTGCACTATTAATTCGAGTATGGTACAGTATTATGAGGAATAGCCCAAAGCTTTCAATAGAAAGCGACCAGCCGGAAGACCAAGTCTTTTTATAGGTGACCACAAGGACTTTCGATCAAAAGAAATTCCTATAAAGCCATACTAAGTCTTCCCATAAAATATCAGAATGTCTTCCTGCAAGGTCTACAAAAAAAGAGACAAGGGCATTTTTACAGAAGACGCCAAAGTAGATCCTTAAAAAACCCCTGTAACTTCGTCTTTCGTAGAATACCTCAAAGTATTCTAAAGGAAGATTTTCATAAAGACCACTACAAGGTTTTCGTATAGAAGACCACAGTTCTCCTTATAGAAGACCACAGGGTCTCCTTATAGAAGACAACAGGGTCTTCAAATAGATGAACAAAAGGTTGTCGTATAAAAAAGAACAATATGTCTTCTTAAAAAAATAATAAAAATTAAAACTAAAAAATTTCAGTCTTTCAGAATTACGGAAATCGGGAGGTACCGGTCTATGGGGTCTATGTCGAAACTTGGACCTATACCGACGAATTTCAGTCAGAAAGGC
Organism: Musca autumnalis; assembly: GCF_047663935.1. Classification (NCBI taxonomy): domain Eukaryota; kingdom Metazoa; phylum Arthropoda; class Insecta; order Diptera; family Muscidae; genus Musca; species Musca autumnalis. Next base: position 180,324,029 of record NW_027412088.1, read on the forward strand.
TTTTACCTCCAACAAAGACTAATTACCAATTTTCAGCCATTTCGGTGGGTTACTGTGGCCACAACCTTCAAAATACCGAAAATCGAAAGGTAAGGCTCTATGGGGGCTATATGAAGCCGTGGACTTATACCGACAAATTTATGACAGATTTTTTTTCTTCCAACGAAGACTAAGTACCAAATTTCAGTAATTTCGGTGTTATAATGAGGCTAAAACCTTCACCGAAAATCGGGTGGTATCGTTCTATGGGGGCTATATGAAGGCGTGGACCTATACCGCCATATATATTTATACCCCAACGAAGACTAAATACCGAATTTCTGAGAAATATTAAGGCCACAACCTGCAAAACACCGAAAATGGGGATGTACGTTCTATGAGGGGCTATATCAAGGCGTGGACCTATACCGACATATTTCACATGGAACGTTTAATACCACTGTGTGTAATTTTTTGAGTCATGTTTTATTAACCATATTCTGACTCCACAGTGTGATAGAACACCAAAAATGAGAAGACACGTGTCTCGCCGTTTTTCCCTATCTCATCAACTTTCGCGGTTATAGGCCTCCAAAGGTTTGAGTCTTTGATGTAAAAAGAGTCATTTATTCAGGACTATATCTTCCAAACCGTTACGAAATTTGAATTTATCTCAGGGCAAAGTTGTAGCTCTTGTGAAATTGTGAACACATATAACCCATCAAACTTCATCTGAAAGGTCAAAATCGCCATGGTCAAATTTCTTTTAAAAATTTTCTCAAGTTTTGTTATACAGCTATCAAACCGATCAAATTTGAAGCAACTTACCAACTACAGAAATGTACCTCAGATCTCAATAAATATCATTCTAGAATATACGAACCCTGAAGGAAGAGGTCTTAATGGTCAAAATAGCAAAACAATTGCGAGTTTTATCTTTTATCGGTTTCTGCTCCATAGATATTAAACCGTTAAAAATTCAAGAAAACTATCAACCACAATAGTGTAGGAAAGGCTTCAATAAACTACTTCCTGGAATATGCGAAATGCCTTTGGACGGTTCTTGATGGTAAAAATAGCAAAAACCTTTTTGAAAATATCCAATTTTTATACTTGTTTCTCCTACCTATTGAATTCTAAGGTACAATTTTGTGGTTGACGGTATCCTTAATTTTTGGGCGGTTGAGTATCTTTGGACCAGAGTCGGAGAAAAAAGTACAAAAATTGGATATTTTCAAAACATTTTTGCTATTTTTAGCATTAAAAACCGTTTATAGGCATTTCGCATACTCCATAATGTTGTTTATTGATGCCTTTGCTACGCTATTGTGGTTGATTGTTTTCTTGAATTTTGAACGGTTTAATATCTATGGAGCAGAATCCTAGAAAAGAGGATAAAAATCGCAATTGTTTTGCTATTTTGACCATTAAGATCCGTTTCTACAGAGTTAGAATATTCTAGAAAGATATTTATTGAGATCTGAGGTACATTTCTGTAGTTGGTAGTTTGCTTCAAATTTGATCGGTGTGAAAGCTGTATAACAAAACTTGAGAAAACATTTTAAAAGAAATTTTACCATGGCGGTTTTGACCTTGCAGATGAAGTTTGATGGATTGTATGTGTTCACAATTTTTGTTCTTTAAGACAAGAGCTACATCTTTGTCTCCGAGAAAAATTCAAATTTCCTAACGGTTTGGAAGATATAGTCCTGACTAAATGACCCTTTTTACATCAAAGCCTCAAACCTTTGGAGGCCTATAACAGCGAAAGTTGATGAGATAGGGAAAAACGGCGAGACACGTGTCTTCTCCTTCTTGGTGTTCTATCACACTGCGGTGTCAGAATATGGTTCAGAATATTTTCGTGTTGCGCAGTGTACCCCAAATGATGACCAAAAACAAAATTTACCCATTTCGGTGGATGAGTGTAACGAAAAATAACGAAAATCGGGAGAAACCGTTCTATGGACGGAAGGACATGGTTATATCGACTTAGAATTTTACGCTGATCAAGAATATATATACCTTACAAGGTACCTCACAAGGTCTTCATATAGAAGACCACAAGGTCTTCCTATAGAAGATCACAAGGTCTTCTTATAGAAGACGACAAGGTCTTCTTATAGAAGACACCAAGGTATTTTTATAGAAGACCACAAGGTCTTCTTATAGAAGACCACATTGAAGACTACAAGGTATTCTTATAGAAGTCCACATGGTCTTCGTATAGAAGTCCACATGGTCTTCTTATAGAAAAACACAAGGTCTTCCCATAGAAGACCACAAGGTCTTCTTATAGAATACCACAAGGTCTTCTTATAGAAGACCACAAGGTCTTCTTGTAGAAGACCAAAAGATCTTTCTATAGAAGACCACAAGGTCTTCTTATAGAAGACCACAAGGTCTTCTTATAGAAGACCACAAGGGCTTCTTATAGAAGACCACAAAATCTTTCTATAGAAGACCACAAGGTCTTCTTTTAGAAGACCACAAGGTCTTCTTTTAGAAGACCACAAGGTCTTCTTATAGAAGACCACAATGTCTTCTTATAGAAGACCACAAGGTCTTCTTATAGAAGACCACAAGGTCTTCTTATAGAAGACCACACGGTCTTCTAATAGAAGACCACAAAGTCTTCTTATAGGGGACCACAAGATCTTCTTATAGAAGACCACAAGGTCTTCTTATAGAAGACCACAAGGTCTTCTTATAGAAGACCACAAGGTCTTCTTATAGAAGACCACAAGGTCTTCTCATAGAAGAACATAGGGTCTTCTTAAAGAAGACCGCAAGGTTTTCTTATAGAAGACCGCAAGGTCTTATTATAGAAGACCACAAGGTCTTCTTATAGAAGACCACAATGTCTTCTTATAGAAGACCACAATGTCTTCTTATAGAAGACCACAATGTCTTCTTATAGAAGACCACAAGGTCTTCTTATAGAAGACCACAAGGTCTTCTTATAGAAGACCACAAGGTCTTCTTATAGAAGACCACAAGGTCTTCTTATAGAAGACCACAATGTCTTCTTATAGAAGACCACAAGGTCTTCTTAGAGAAGACCACAATGTCTTCTTATAGAAGGCCACAATATCTTCTTACAGAAAACAACAAGGTCTTCTTATAGAAGACCTCAAGGTCTTCTTATAGAAGACCTCAAGGTCTTCTTATAGAAGACCTCAAGGTCTTCTTATAGAAGACCACAAGGTATTCATATAGAAGACCACAAAATCTTCTTATGGAAGACCACAAAGTCTTCTTATAGAAGACCACAAGGTCTTCTTATAGAAGACCTAAAAGTCTTCTTATAGAAGACCCCAAGGTCTTCTTATAGAAGACCAAAAGGTCTTCTTATAGAAGACCACAAGGTCTTCTTATAGAAGACAACAAGGTCTTCTTATAGAAGATCACAAGGTCTTCTTATAGAAGACAACAAGGTCTTCTTATAGAAGACCAAAAGGTCTTCTTATAGAAGACCACAAGGTATTCTTGTAGAAGACCACAAGGTTTCTTTTAGAAGACCACAAGGTCTTCCTATAGAAGACCACAAGGTATTCCTTTAGAAGACCACAAGGTTTCTTTTAGAAGACCAGAAGTTATTCCTATAGAATACCACAAGGTCTTTTTATAGAAGACCACAAGGTCTTCTTATAGAAGACCACAAGGTCCTCTTATAGAAGACCACAAGATCATCTAATAGAAGACCAAAAGGTCTTCTTATAGAAGACCACAAGGTCTTCTTATAGAAGACCACAAGTCCTTCTTATAGAAGACCACAAGGTATTCTTTTAGAAGACCACAAGGTCTTCTTATAGAAGACCACAAGGTCTTCTTGTTGAAGACCACAAGGTCTTCTTATAGAAGACCACAAGGTCTTCTTTTAGAAACCACAAGGTCTTCTTATAGAAGACCACAAGGTCTTCTTATAGAAGACCACAAGGTCTTCTTATTGAAGACCACAAGGTCTTCTTATAGAAGACCACAAGGTCTTCTTATTGAAGACCACAAGGTCTTCTTATAGAATACCACAAGGTCTTCTTTTAGAAACCACAAGGTCTTCTTAAAGAAGACCACAAGGTCTTCTTTTAGAAACCACAAGGTCTTCTTATAGAAGACCACAAGGTCTTCTTATAGACGACCACAAGGTCTTCTTATAGAACACCACAAGGTCTTCTTATAGAAGACCACAAGGTCCTCTTATAGAAGACCACAAGGTCATCTAATAGAAGACCAAAAGGTCTTTTTATAGAAGACCACAAGGTCTTCTTATAGAAGACCACAAGTCCTTCTTATAGAAGACCACAAGGTATTCTTATAGAAGACCACAAGGTCTTCTTATTGAAGACCACAAGGTCTTCTTATAGAAGACCACAAGATCTTCTTTTAGAAACCACAAGGTCTTCTTATAGAAGACCACAAAGTCTTCTTACAGAAGACCACATGGTCCTTTTATAGAAGACCACAAGGTCATCTAATAGAAGACCAAAAGACTTCTTATAGAAGACCAAAAGGTCTTCTTATAGAAGACCAAAAGGTCTTCTTATAGAAGACCACAAGGTCTTTTTATAGAAGACCACAAGGTATTCTTTTAGAAGACCACAAGGTATTCTTATAGAAGACCACAAGGTTTCTTTTAGAAGACCAGAAGGTATTCTTATAGAAGACCACAAGGTCTTTTTATAGAAGACCACAAGGTCTTTTTATAGAAGACCACAAGGTCTTCCTATAGAAGACCACAAGGTCTTTTTATAGAAGACCACAAGGTCTTCCTATAGAAGACCACAAGGTCTTCTTATAGAAGACCACAAGGTCTTTTTATAGAAGACCACAAGGTATTTTTATAGAAGACCACAAGGTCTTCCTATAGAAGACCACAAGGTATTCTTATAGAAGACCACAAGGTTTCTTTTAGAAGACCAGAAGGTATTCTTATAGAATACCTCAAGGTCTTTTTATAGAAGACCACAAGGTCTTTTTATAGAAGACCACAAGGTCTTCCTATAGAAGACCACAAGGTCTTCTTATAGAAGACCACAAGGTCATCTAATAGAAGACCAAAAGGTCTTCTTATAGAAGACCACAAGGTCTTCTTATAGAAGACCACAAGGTCTTCTTATAGAAGACCACAAGGTCTTCTTATAGAATACCACAAGGTCCTCTTATAGAAGACCACAAGGTCATCTAATAGAAGACCAAAAGGTCTTCTTATAGAAGACCACAAGGTCTTCTTATAGAAAACCACAAGGTCTTCTTATAGAATACCACAAGGTCTGCTTATAGAAGACCACAAGGTCTTCTTATAGAAGACCACAAGGTCCTCCTATAGAAGACCACAAGGTCATCTAATAGAAGACCACAAGGTATTCTTTTAGAAGACCACAAGGTATTCTTATAGAAGACCACAAAGTCTTTTTATAGAAGACCACAAGGTCTTCCTATAGAAGACAACAAAGTCTTCTTATAGAAGACCACAAGGTCTTCTTATAGAAGACCACAAGGTCTTCTTATAGAAGACCACAAGGTCTTCTTATAGAAGACCACAAGGTCTTCTTATAGAAGACCACAAAGTCTTCTTATAGAAGACCATATGGTCTTCTTATAGAAGACCACATGGTCTTTTATAGAAAACCACAAGGTCTTTTTATAGAAGACCACAAGGTCTTCCTATAGAAGACCACAAGGTCTTTTTATAGAAGACCACAAGGTCTTCCTATAGAAGACCACAAGGTCTTCTTATAGAAGACCACAAGGTCTTTTTATAGAAGACCACAAGGTATTTTTATAGAAGACCACAAGGTCTTCCTATAGAAGACCACAAGGTATTCTTATAGAAGACCACAAGGTTTCTTTTAGAAGACCAGAAGGTATTCTTATAGAATACCTCAAGGTCTTTTTATAGAAGACCACAAGGTCTTTTTATAGAAGACCACAAGGTCTTCCTATAGAAGACCACAAGGTCTTCTTATAGAAGACCACAAGGTCATCTAATAGAAGACCAAAAGGTCTTCTTATAGAAGACCACAAGGTCTTCTTATAGAAGACCACAAGGTCTTCTTATAGAAGACCACAAGGTCTTCTTATAGAATACCACAAGGTCCTCTTATAGAAGACCACAAGGTCATCTAATAGAAGACCAAAAGGTCTTCTTATAGAAGACCACAAGGTCTTCTTATAGAAAACCACAAGGTCTTCTTATAGAATACCACAAGGTCTGCTTATAGAAGACCACAAGGTCTTCTTATAGAAGACCACAAGGTCCTCCTATAGAAGACCACAAGGTCATCTAATAGAAGACCACAAGGTATTCTTTTAGAAGACCACAAGGTATTCTTATAGAAGACCACAAAGTCTTTTTATAGAAGACCACAAGGTCTTCCTATAGAAGACAACAAAGTCTTCTTATAGAAGACCACAAGGTCTTCTAATAGAAGACCACAAGGTCTTCTTATAGAAGACCACAAGGTCTTCTTATAGAAGACCACAAGGTCTTCTTATAGAAGACCACAAAGTCTTCTTATAGAAGACCATATGGTCTTCTTATAGAAGACCACATGGTCTTTTATAGAAAACCACAAGGTCTTCTTATAGAAAACCACACGGTTTTCTTATAGAAGACCACACGATCTTCTTAGAAGACCACAAAGTATTCTTATAGAAAACCACAAGGTCTTCTTATACTTCTTATAGACGACCACAAGTTTTTCTTATAGAAGACCACAGTGCCTTTTTATAGAAGACCACAATGCCTTTTTATAGACGACCATAAGGTCTTCTTATAGAAGATCACAAGGGCTGTTTTTATGGAAGACCACAATGTCTTCTTATAGAAGACATACGGTCTTCTTATGGAATACCACAAGGTCTTCTTATAGAAGACCACAAGATATTCTCTTAGAAGACCACAAGGTCTTCTTATAGTAGACCACATGGTCTTCCTATAGAAGACAGCAAGGTCTTCTGATGGAAGACAACACAGTCTTCTTGTAGAAGACAGCAAGGTCTTCTGATGGAAGACAACACAGTCTTCTTGTAGAAGACCACAAGGTCTTCTTATAGAAGACCACAAGGTCTTCTTATAGAAGACCACAAGGTCTTCTTATAGAAGACCACAAGGTCTTCTTATAGAAGACCACAAGGTCTTCTTATAGAAGACCACAAGGTCTTCTTATAGAAGACCACAAGGTCTTCTTATAGAAGACAACAGGGTCTTCTCATAGAAGACCACAAAGTTTTCTTATAGAAGACCACAAGGTCTTATTTAAAAAGACCGCAAGGTCTTCCTTTAAAAGACTTGCGGTCTTCTTATAAAAGGCCACAAGTTCATAATATATAAGACCACAAGGTCTTCTTTTTGAAGACTACATGGTCTTCTTTTAGAAGACTACAAGGTCTTCTTATAGAACAAATTCTTCGTATGGAAGACCAAATTTGTATTACAATGTATTCTTTAACATACCAAAAACTGTATAAAACTTCCATGTCTTCTATTAGAAGACGTTAAGGTTTTCTAGTAGAAGGTCCTAATATATTCTTCTGGAAGACCACAACTTATTCACCTTATAATTTTCCTCTGTTGAACCCACTGTGTTTCCTTGCAGTTGTTAACATTGCCACGCTGTTGTCGATGATAATGATAATTGCTGTGATGATTGAATTGGTAATCATTGGTAATGGTGATAATGACGATAATATACACCTTCATGTTACCAAGGTGTGTTAACAGCATAAACAACAACAAGAACACATAATATATTTAGCAATAGCTACAACAACAAAGGTCTGCTACCTTTGTTCGTTAACGAACAAATGTTAAGGGTCACTGCATTCTTTAAAATGTTTCACAAATAACCTTTACTTTTTCAGTTCTTGGTACAAATCATGTAAAATTAAGTTGAAATCCACTTTTTTCTTCGAAAGGAAAAATGTTTGGAAGCTCATACAAAATCATAACCAAATTCATTACTCCATTGCATTTGACAGTTTTAACGTGAAAAGCAATTTGATACTCTTGGCAATAACTTGCAAAGAGGGTGTGCGTACACAGATTAAACCAAGGCAATATTTATAATTAAATTTGGTCACCCATCTGCGAATAACACATCTGCAATTCATTTTCGCTCGGAGGAAAAAGGGTTTAACCTAACGCAAAAATATGTTTTTTTATTTCTCCGTTGTTATAGAATGTCATACAAAATTTGAGGAGGGAGAGGGCAAGCGATAGTAGTCGGGGGCGTTAAAATATGCATTCAACATTTCACATTCCTTGCTTTTTGTGTGCCAAAAAGAAAAAACCCAAAAACACCATCACGGGACACGGAAACAGGAATTAATTCCACAGCTTTTTTTTGCAATTCTTCCGACCGACCTTTGGGCGTTGAGCGCTCGGCAACAATTTAATAAATGGACAGGGGACACATTTCTCCGGCATATGGAAGCAAAGTTTTTGGCATGGATTTTCTTTATTAAATTAAATGTTGACATCGTTTGCTACGCTTGGCACAAAGAGAGATTTTTTCTATGGAGCAGCAGAAGCTAAGAAAGCTTTTGCCGGCAAAATAGTGTCACAAATTTATGAAGTGGAAATAAATGTGGCAAATAAAATGCACACAATTTGAAGTTAGAATATTCAAATCCAAATAACTGAAATTCGAAGAAGTCAGCATTACTGTTTCAGTTGTCCGATGTTTTAGCCAATGGTGTGTTTGGACAACTACCAAACGTTTAAAGAACTTCGAACAAAATATTATAGAGCGTACTGTGGATGTGGCTAAAGACTATTGCCATGAAATAAATCTACCGTAGGAATGTGGATTTAGAACTACATGCATATTTAGAAAAGCATCGAAGGTTCAATACTTTTAATGATATCACTGTGCAACAAATGGAGGTGGAAGTCCGGGGAAGAGATAATTCCTTTTGGAGATAAAAACCCTTGGTGAGTATATTAAGAACCCCGAAGGACAGATCCGCCGTGAATCGAACTTCCGCGTCATGGCGTGATGAATTTTTGCTAGAGACCCTGTAAGCCATCAGGAATTAGCATTATATCTTTGTTCACTGTGCTTTAGCTTATTTTTGAGATGACATTTCTTCTGTCAAATCCATATAAAAGTACCACAAGACGACGTTTTCAGCTTCGAAATGTCCTGCAAAAATGTCGCTCAGAAAATTTTAGGTACCACTCTAACTGACGACTAATCGATTTTTTGGCGTTTTCGTGTTCGTTTTGTGCATTAATCTCTAAATTTCTCTGTGGATAGGAAACATGTGCACCAAAAGTTGTTGATATAGGCAATATTAAGGTATAGCCTCCTCGATTTCTCTGTGGACAAGTAAAGGCAATAAACTTCTGGAAATCCTCTAGGTACATAATTTTTACGGTGGCCGGTATTCGTTCAATTCACATATTAAAATATTTTGCTTTACTTCAACTTCCTTAATTGAATATTTTATACCAAAAATCAAATTTTCCAACTCACTATGCGGGTGGATTTTATTCCTCCACTAGCAAAAAACTATATCCCTCTTACAACCAGCTTAATCTTTAAATCTTTAGATATTCAAACCTTTGACATTGAATACTAAAACTACTATTAAGACACACTCACATACCCACTCTCTCTCCCACCCTCGCTGTCGCTCTCTCACTCTATTGCACACCCAATAATACCTTATGCTTCTTTGTAACCTTTATACATTCGTTCGTTAGTTTTTTTTCCGTACCTTTCATCCTCTTGTGTTCCTTTATCTATTGTCATTCCTTTTGACAATTGTCAGCAACATCATTTTCTATGGGATTTCATTCATATCGCGATAGCAAAAGCGCATTAGAGCTTTCAAATTCATTCTAGACACCAGAATCAGAATCAAAAAGGCCATCATCATCATCATCATGGTGCTCTCATAGCAAATGTCATGTAAAAATTGTTATTGAAGAAAAACTACTTAAGAAAATTGCATTCAAAGAAAACGACAAGAGGATGATAACGGTGACTAGGTAGATGACAATGACAATAGTGTCATAGGTGTCATCACAATTGAAGCAAACCCATGTAATACTTTTCTATCTGTGTTTGTGTGAGATGCTTGGCATTGATATCGCATCACTGCTGCAATGAAAATTCAATGGCAATGGGACGAAGAATCGAAGAGTGTTTTCTAGAGGTCTGTAGTATAACTGCAGCAATATGCAAGAGCAATATTGAATGACAATAGGGTATTATGGGTATCCTTAATTTTGTATATTTTTGTATGAAGTTTATGTTGGAAAGAATAATTTGAGAACAACTTTCATCCCATTATGTTGATGGCATCTAGGCCAGTAATATTTGTTGTTTTGTGTTTTTATACCCTCAGCCTTTAGGCTAAAGAGAGTATTTACACTTTGATACGACCAAAAATGTGCCTCATCGAAATAATGGTTTTAGACCCCAAGTATTGTTTGTTTGTACGATATCCGTTTCAGACAATTTTGAGTAGATTTAGCAATGTCCGTCCGCCTGTCTGTCTGTCTGTCCGTCTGTCTGTCTGGCTGGCTGGCAGGCTGGTGCCCACGATAACTCTCGAACGGATAAATTGATTCGGTTTAAATTTTGGGTATCGAAATATTTTGTCCATATTCGATTTAAGTTCGAAGATGGGCCATATAGGTCCACTCCTTCAGGTACCTCCCCCACAAATGTTCAAAAATTGTCGCAAAACTTGTGCGCACGATAACACTTGTAGGGAATAACCGATTTTGTCCATACTTTGCACATCGTGTAATTTCTACAAAACTTAGATGAGGTTCCAATATGGACTCAATCGGTCCACTCCTTCGGGTACCTCCCACACAAAATTTCGGAAATGTTCAGTTTAGGACCTGGTCTCCAATCGCTCTGATTTTTGTTTACGCATGTTGTATTCGCTGTCCTCTATACGACGCTGTAAGTTTCATTAGGGGCAAGTTCATACTTCCTGAGAAAATAGCCTGAAAGTTACAAAAAACACTATGACACCGTGTGTAGTGGTTGGAGCGCAAGATAACTCTCGAACGGATCTGCCGATTCGGTCCAAAATTTGGCTTTCGTAATATTTTGTCCAAACTTAGTTCAAGTTCAAAGATGGATTATATCGGTCCACTCCTTTCGGTACCTCCCTCACAAATGTTCGGAAAATTTGTGGCGTACGATAACTCTTGAAGGGAGTAACCGATTTGGTCCATACTTTGCACATTATGAAATTTCTACCAGACTTAGATGAGGTTCCAATATGGACTCAATCGGTAAACTCCTTCGAGTACCTCCTACACAAAATTTCGGAAAGTTCAGTTTAGGACCTGCTATCGAATCGCCTTGGCTTTTGTTGTAACATCTTGTATTCGCTGTCTCCTATAAGAAGGTACAAGTTTCCTCAGGGGCAAGTCCATACTTCCTGAAAAAATGCCTGAAAGTTGAAAAACAAACCCTATGACACCAAGTTTATGGGAGGAAGCGCAAGATAATGCTCGAACGGAAATGCCGATTCCGGCCAAAATTTGGCTTCGTAATATTGTTTCCAAACTTACTTTAAGTTCGTAGATAAGCCATATCGGTCCACTCCTTCAGGTACCTACCCCACAAAAGTTCAAAAATATTCGAAAAAATTGTGCGCACGATAACTCTTGATGGGAGTGACCGATTTGGTCCATACTTTACACATTCTCATAATATCTACCAGATATAGATCAGGTTCGAATATGGACTATATTTGTCCACTCCATCCCGTACCTCCCACACAAAATTGTGGATAAGTTCACTTTAAGACCTGCTATTGAATCACTTTGATTTTTCTTGAAGCAACTTACATTCGCGGCATCAATTACGATGGTAAAACTCCATACTTCTTGAGAAAACAGCCCGAGCGGTGTAAAAACCCCCTATGGCACCCGCATGCTCTATGTCGGTCCATTCCTTTAAGTGCTTTTCCGCAAAATATTTGAACTTTATTCCTAATCAACATACATAAATACATAAGTTTTTTTGTGAAAAAAGTGTTTCAATTTGCACAGGCTGAGGGTATATCTCTTTCGGCAAAGCCGACTGATACTTTTTTACTTGTTTGAATGCCTGATCTGATATATTCACATTATCATCTTAAGTGACATTTTCCGATAGATTGACACTTTTCAGGGTGGAAGGTCCGGTTTTGGTATTTAAAGGCTCGGAAATGTTCTTCTACTGATCTCATGTATAGCCCTATAAATTTCGTAGTAATACGGAGTGCTTCCGAGTATTATGAATAATTATGTGATGGAGATTAAAATATGAAAATAATCTAGGCTTCCGCTCAGGGAAGAATAATTGTGCTCATCCTGTAAGGGAATGTATAGAGTTGAAGAATATTATAAATAGTAATACGAATTATAAGCAGGGAAGAATATAGTTATCAATTGATTGCGTCTAAACTTGCGCTGTTACGCCTATAGCCAGTCAGAAATAGACATTGAAATAGCCAAAATTCCCATAAAGCTGAATTTTGGTGGAGAGCTAGGGTTTGCCATTAGAAGCAACGTCCTAAAAGTCCCCATCAAGGGTTTTTAGGCTTTCGGATTTATTTTTTAAAACGGTTGATCTAAATATTGTAAATATTGTATAGAGAAAAATTATCTACAGGATTGGTCTTTATATTTTTTTCTAGAAAGTCCATTCTTGGGGTACAGCTGTTCTAAAAACCCATAATTTTTTATGCTCATATAAGTCAAATATACACATATTCATACGAACCGGCTAAGATAACCGAAGTAAGCGGGTCTGCCCGCAAAATATATATGTTTCCTTGAAGAGCGAAATTATACCTATCTTAAAAAAATTCAACAAAATCTGAGCATCTTTAGTTGAGCTGTTCCATGTTAGAGGCATTTTATGCAAAAATTTTCCCATTTAATAATATAAATTTCATGGGAAAAATATAATTTTCATGAGCGGCGGATCCGGTTCGCCGGTTATTCGACCCGAAAGGCCACATCTAAAAACCGGGTTAGACCCGGTTCTACTGAACCGATTGCAAAGTGGATATCGTTTGAAAGCTTATGGAAATACCTAACACATTATGTGGTTAATTTAATCGATTAGCCTCATAGTGTACTTACGCGGCTAATTTTTAATTTGAGCTTTAGATCGTGATATCTCGAAAATGGTAACTCTTTTTTAAAACTCACAAAGACCATTCTCGTATACAATTGTTAAATCTACAACTTTTACTTTAGCCGGTTTTTGCTGTCTTACCGTTTTTGAGAAAAATCAAAAAAACTTTATAATGCCCCCAAAAATTACATTTGACCCCGAATAACTTTTTTTGCACAAACCCTAGCTTTCCACCAAATTCACCCTTGTGGGTGAATTATATATATGACCATTTTGACTGGGCTACTAATGGAGTTCCACCCATTATTACAATGTCGTCGACATAAGCGAGGTATATTTACACATTTCCGCACATTGATTCACTTTTTCGAGCAGTATGCTGATAAGATCACACGATGTTTTGTTCTTCTTTCTGAAATCTCATTCGGTTCTCAGTTTCTTACGGAGGATGGCGCACAAAGGAGCCAAATTCAAAAACGGCGCTTAATTGAAAAATCAAACAAGTTTTTTTCATAATCTGTCTTGACAGGGTTAAAGGGTTCAAAATTCTACCTTAGTATTCAAAATAGCAATGTCGTATGGTGTTTACTTTTCTTGTTGCACTGTGTTAAAGTTGAGAATTTTTCAAGTTTTAGTCATCATGTGAAAAAACGTAAATTTGGGTGTTTTTGAACCGTGATAACGTAGTTTTTATAATATTAAATTTCTATAAGGCTATAACAAATAGAGGTAGTTCTCAATATTTTAGAATAAAATTGATTTAGCAAATCGACACCTCCAAATAATAGTATGCTAAGTCTAAAAGTGAGTTTTGCAGGAGAAGCTCTCAAAGTGTGGAATTTTTTTTTTTTTTTGACTTCAGTACTATGCTAAGTCAATATTTGTTTATAACTTCTGTTCGGATTGACCGATCATTACCAAAATTTGACAGAATTTAAGTTAAAAGACGTTCGACACCTCCAAATAATAGTTTGTTAATTCTGAACAGTGAGTTTTGCAGGACAAGCTCTAAAAGTTTGGAAATTTCTTTGACCTTCAGTACTATGCTAAGTAAATATTCTGTTCGGATTGCCCGATTATTACCAAAATTTGACAGAATTTAAGATAAAGGACGTTAAATATAAAAATGTAAAGAACTTGAAAACATGCTAAGTCGACTTAGCATACTATTGTTTGGAGGCGTCGATTTGTTCCATAGACCGAACTAAGAAAAGATATCCAATTTCTCTGTTTCGTGCTTCGCTTTTTGGAATACCGCGCCTTGTCATCTCTTCATCCACCTGTTTGCGCCATCTACTCTTTGGCCTGCCAATTCTGCGTGCACCGCCTTTTTAGCGGGTTCATCATCGCTCATTCTTATTATATGGCCTAGCCAACGCAATCGCCTGCATCTCGATACGTTTAACTATATTGATGTCCTTGTATAGCAGATACAGCTCGTGGTTCATACGACGTCGATATCCACCGTCAACACAGACTGGTCCGTAGATCTGTCGAAGAATTTTTCTCTCAAACACGCCAAGCACTGCCTTATCTGCTTGCGCAAGTACCCAGGCTTCGGAACCATACATCAGCACGGATAGTATCAGTATTTTGTAAAGCGTTATTTTTGTTTGACGAGTTGTGGCTTTGTTTCTAAAGTGCTTACTTAAGCCAAAGTAGGATCTGTTGGCCAATACAATTCTTATTTTTATTTCACAACTGATGTCGTTTGTTTGTTTGTTTACGGCGATGCCGAAGTATACGAAGTCTTTTACTAACTCAAAATTATAGGAACCAACTTCAACAGTTGGTCCGATCTCAATGGACGCATTGCGCGTCGATACCATCAACTTGGTCTTCTCGCCGTTTACCGCCAGACCCATTTTAACAGATACTCCTTCGACCTTCATAAAGGTATCGGTTACATCTTTTACTGATCGTCTATATCATCAGCATAAATAAGTAACATGTGGCTATTGGTGTAGATTGTGCCACTTCTTTTGACGTTTGCCTGTCGTATAACCTTTTCTAGCAGGCTGTCTCCTTGCCTGAAACCTATTTTGGTACAAAACACTTCGGAGAGGTTCTTTCCTATTTTAACTGAAGATCTTGTGTCAGTTAGAGTCATTTTACAAAGCCAAATGAGCTTTGCGGGGACAACAAATTCAGACATTGGTTGCAAGGCCTTTGAACGTAGCGGGCTGTCGAAGGCTGTCGAAGATTCTTTCCTATTTTAACTGAATATCTTGTGTCAGTTAGAGTCATTTTACAAAGCCGAATGAGCTTTGCGGGGATATCAAATTCAGACATTGCTTGGAAGACCTTTGAACGTAGCGGGCTGTCGAAGGCTGCTTTATAATCGACTAAAAAGTGGTAGGGGTCGATCTGCATCTCTTGGGTCCTCTCCAGGATTTGCCGCAGGGTAAATATCTGGTCAATGGTGGACTTGCCAGGTCTAAAGCCGCATTGGTATGGTCCAATTATTTCGTTGACCACACTATCTTGACACTATCTTGTAGGCGATAGGGAGAAGACTTATGCCCCTATAGTTGGAGCATAAAGTCTTATCTCCTTTCTTATGGACGGAACGGGCATACACCTTATCTGCATGTCGCCTCCGGTATTAAACAGCTCGGCTGGTAGGCCATCAGCTCCTGCTGCCGTATTATCCTTCAGTCGGTTTATTGCTGTCTTTACCTCATCTTGGCCGGGTGCTATACATTCAATACCATCTTCTGGGATTAGATCTGTGGTATCTTCGTCGACTTCGCTACTATTGGATACCAACAGTTTGGAAAAATGCTCTTTCCATATTCTTAGTACACTATCTGTATCAGTTACCAGATTATCTTGCTGGTCTCTACAGGAGGATGTGCCAGTTCCAAAGTCATCAGTTTGATGTTTCACTCTTTGGTAGAATTTTCGCACTTCATTCTGTCTCCTGTACATCTCCATTTCTTCACACTCCCGATGTTCCATCTCCCTCTTTTTCCTGCGGAAAAGACGTTTCTCCTCTCTCCTTTTCTCCCGATACCTCTCTCGTGCGCTACGCGTTGTAAGGTAGCCCTACATCCCGCATTTTTATCTTCGTGGGGGTCTCTGGTATCCAAGTACTGATTTTTCGGCTGTTTGCATGGAGTGGGCAATGTTTTGCCATTGTCCTGATATGTTATCGGGACGAGGAGTGCTTTGATTAAGCAGTTGGGCCAGTTGAGTGGAATATGCTGTGGCTATCTGTTGTAATTGCAGCTTATCGATGTCCAACTTCCGTGTTGTGTCTGTTCGCACTTTGTTTGCTACGTTTAATCTGGTACGTACCTTTGCTGCAACAAGGTAGTGGTCCGAGTCTATGTTTGCCCCTCGAAACGATCGTACATCCAAAACGCTTGATGCATGTCTTCCATCTATCACAACGTGATCAATTTGATTTCTTCTTCTTTGATCTGGCGACAGCCAGGTGCCCTTATGAATATCGAGATGCTTAAATCTAGTACTGCTAACTACCATGTTTCTTGCAGCTGTCTATCAGCTTCATACCATTGCCTGATGTTTCACTGTGGAGACTGAATTTCCCGACTGTTGGGCCAAAGATATTCTTCTTTCCAATTTTCGCATTAAAACCGTCTAGTATAATTTTAATGTCAACGGTCATAAGTATCTTCTAAGCGCTCGTAAAATATATCCTTGGTCTGTTCGTCCTCGTCTTCAGTGGGAGCATGAGCACAAATAAAGCTGATGTTGAAGAATTTTGCTTTAATCGAATTGTAGCGAGTCTTTCATTCACTGGGGTGAAGCTGGAGGCCAGATGTTTTAGCCTCCGACCAACTACAAATCCGCAACTAAACTCATGCTTTGTGTCATGGCAGCTATAATACAGTGCGTCACCTTTAGGTGTTGTTGTGACGCCTTTCCCGTTCAATCGTATTTCCTGTATGGCAGTAATGTCTGCCTTGTACTTTTCAAGTACATCTGCCAATGCGTAAACTGCACATTCTCTATAAATAGTGCGAACATTCCAGGTGCAGATTCGCAGATCATGGTCCTTAAAACGTTTGCGTTGGTCGTCAACTTTAGAGGGGATTTGGTTTTCCTTTCTTCCGTTTTTTTCGTAGTAGGCTGTTTTTTTCTAGGGGAGGGTTACTAACCCGACGCTCAACCCAAGTTTTTAACGTTCTTATGGGTGAATGCGCGGCACATGTTAGCTCACTACCTTTAACGGGTGTTAAAGGCAGTTCCCCAGGCGACACCACGGGGAGGTCAGTGTCCACTTGAGATGAAAGAGGGACCAAGATAAATCCTGGGCTTTGCCATGTAAAGCCGGTCAGGACCGTTCCTTGGTATCTTCCATCCCCCACGTCACCCAATTATAAATAATAATACGAATTCTAAGCAGGGAAGAAGATAGATATCAAGTGATTGCGTCTAAACTTGCGCTGTTACACCTAATGGAGTTCCAACCATAATTTCAATGTCGTCGACATAAGCGAGGGATTTCTACACATATCCGCACCTTGATCCACTTTTTCGATCTGTATGCTGATAAGATCACACGAAATTTTGTTCTTCTTTCTGATATCTCATTCGGTTCTCAGTTGCTTGTAGAGGTTCTGTCTTACGGAGGACGGCGTGTTAGACGCAGTTGTCGCCCAAAAACAATATGAAATATACATACATATGCACGTATGTATGTGTTGGAGTACTTTTGACTTAAAGGGGCTTACGATAGCAGCTTTATAGTAAAAAAGAAGAAATGAGAAGAAAAATAAAAAGGATCAACAAGTCTATGAGTTCAAACATATTCAGTGTTTATTGTTGGTATAGGTTTTTTAGTATAAGAAACATTACCTTTGTATGTATTGACAACGAAATGATATGCAATAGGAGTGTGACGCCTTCGAGAGTTAAAGAACAAGTGACCTTGCCAAGAGGGCGAAATAGCGAAAACCAAATTATCTTCTTAAAGGATATTCTTAAAGAAGGATCTTCTTAAAGAAGACCAACATTTTTTTATTAATGTCCATTTCTAAAGAAGGCCATTAGGTATTCTTAAGGTTGAACAATAAATCTTCTTATTGAAGATCAGAATGTATCATTAGAGAGGACCAAATATGTTTTCACAGAAGGCTAGACGGTTTTCTTAATGAAGTTCGTAACCTCTCTGGCCACTTCTGCTGTATTGGGAGACTTATCTCAATTCATATTGGCCGAACGGGGTGTCCTCCCAGCAAACCAAATGTCTAATGTCCGACATGTCTGAACAATTTCGTTCCGATTTCAAAACGATTTTGCGGACAGGAAATTGTTCAGATTTTGTATCGATTTCGGAACGAATGTCGGAAAGAAATTTCCTTTCCGAATTTCCCAAGTATTTTCTTCAGATTTCGTTACGAAATGGAACCAAAATCGATCCGATGTCGCTCCGACATTTCGTTCCAAAATTATGTCAACCACTTCATACAACTTTCGTTAACATATCGTTACGATTTCGTATAAAATATCGGACGTATCGTCCGAATTTTGTTCCGATTTCGTTACGATGTCGGTACGATTGGTTTGCTGGGCTACGACATCACTTGTCGAGAAGTTTTTCATGGCTGAAATACTCAGGAAACGTAAGCGAAGATTACTCTGCGGCGATTTGCCACCGCTGAAAATGTTAATGTTCTGGTCAGGGATTGATCCGAAAAGTTCCTGAGTGTACGGACAAAATTTCTTCTAAAGCCGCCAACTTACACCTCCTTGACCTAGCTTTGGGAATTCCTTAACTTGTGGTGGCTGATACATGAACAGGGCCTTCGGGTCGGCTGTTCCACAGGACCCTGGGGGAGCAGTTTCACTGGGCCCTTGGCTCAGCAGGTACACTGGGCCTTCAGGTCAGCTGTTCTACTGGGCCTTCCACCGAGCATTCGGGTCAGCTTTTCCAGAGGGACTTCTGTTCACTGTTTCGTATCTAGTGCGGTAGTGTATGTTAGAAAATAGTCCATAGGCCTAACAGACTAACAGTTACCTGATCGTCTACATCCGATATGTTTTAGCCTGTGTCAAATTACAAACACAAATCCAAACTTATTTGTAGTTTCATAGCAGCTAGTGCGGCACCTTCTGGTATTGTTGTACCATATTTTATGAAATGCAGTCATGTATGACAGTAAAATCGGCATTTTAATTTTCAAGTTGCAGATTTGCAGGTCAATGTTCATTAAACTTATGTGTGAGTCCTCAAAATTAGGGGATTTATTTTGCATATTTCTTTGTTTTTTTTTCAAGGATGGGTTATTAACTCAATGTCTAGACGTTTGACTTTTCATAACATAATGGTGAACGTAAGCTCAAGAGTTTTTACGGATAGTTCCACCTGAAATGAAAGAGAGGTAAAGATAAATCCAATACTTTGCCATGTTAAAGCTAGTCAAAAAGGTTGCATAGTCCCTTCTTAAAACTATGGTTCTAAAACTTGGCTTTGAGCACTTGACTGTATTGTGCTATCAAATTCGACATTATAGGCTGCGTAGAATCGACCTGCTTCTCTAAATATCCTTTCCAGGATTTGGGATTGGATGAGTATATGGTTAATAATGGATTTACTATAGCAACGAGCTTATTGATATTATCCAATAATTTTGTTGATTATCCTTCACCCCTCTTTGGATATCCAAATCTCCATATCTACGGTATTCATCTATGTTTCTTCTACGAAAAGGCATTGGCGAATCCAAAATAAATTTATTTTAAATCTCATTTCCCCTATTGCATCTTTTGGTTCGTTATTTTTTTCTTTCCTAATTATGTTTTATGTTGCAAATGTAAATGTTCTTTAAATGAAGTTCCTTAATGACTGGCTGTAAAAGTAGAAAACTTGGCTAATTTTTTATGTTTGTTTAATTTCTTGTCCGACACTTTTTTTCAGCATGTTTCAGCTTGTTTTTCGATGGTTAATTTTTAAGACTTTGTGCTAAACTGTTGGTGTTGAGATTTGCTTAAGTTCTGTTGATTTTTTTTTTTGCATGTTTTATTTTATATTTTTTTCTACTCCCTCTCTCACTCTTTCCATGGCTATTTGCTCTGCTTTGAAGGTTTATGACTTTATTTTGTGCAAAATAAAAAACAACAACGATAAACCAGAGTATAAGAAAATGCAAATAAATTCCGCCTTTAGTCTGTAAAATATACCACAATTGGGACACATAATTCAACAGGCCGTAAAATACAAACACCAACTACGCTCACGACTGCCTTGCATACGCCCTCAGAGAAATTTAATGGAACTTGGTCAGAGGCAGAGTAGGTGCCACCCACACGAAGAAGCTGATGATGGCAGCACATAACGTTAGAAAGTATCATCTTTAGTAAATCAGATTGTTGTTTTGTATGGATAATTGAATTTAAGGGAATTTAACGTCTATGAATTTTAATTTATATATTCGTATACATATGTTCTCACAACATCCCCAAAGAGACAAGGGAGACTTCTATCAAATCAATGGGTGCATGCCGATTCATATTGGCTCAATGCTATGGGTCCTCCTTTTTACGACACCAATTCGAGAGAAGTTTTTCATGGCTGAAATACTCAGAAAATGTCGCCAACATCTTTAAGCAACTTTTAATGGAAGGTGCTTACATCTGGTAAGTTTTTGCGGATTTTGAAACTACAATATTCATAGATGAGAAGAACCAAAAAACAAAAAAAAATCGCCGGAGCGCTTTTTAAATAAATTGCGATTCAAGTTTACATGTTTAGGGGGTTCTTAGGTTTTTACGAGTTTGCTTGGAAACCGCAAGTCCTATCGAAATGGGACTGTAGAAAATGTTGTAGCTATGAAAATTCTCTACAAGCTTGACCTTTGAGATAATTTCGTAGGTTTTACCGTTATTAAGATATATAAGTTCAAATTGCGACAGTGCATTGACTGTATCGCTTCCTTATAAAACAATGTCATACATGGTGCGCCTTAACTAACTTTGAGTGAAAACCGTTTACACCTTGGAAGTTTTTGAAACAGCAATGTTCATAGGTGAGAAAAATCCAAAAACAAGAAAAAATCGCTGGAGGGATTTTTAAATAAATCGCGGTCAAAATTCACATTTTTAGCTTTATTTTAGATTTTTGCGATTTTGCTGGGAAACCGCAAGTCCTATCGAAATGGGGTTAAAGAAAATGTTGTAGCTGTAAAAATTCTCTAGATGAGTGGCCGTTATGATTTGTTCATAGGTTTTACCATTTTTGAGATATATAAATGTTCAGGTCACATTTTTAGTTTTTTGTTAGGTTTTCAGGATTTGCTTGAAAATGGTTAATCTTATCGAAACGGGACTAGAGAGAATATTTTAGCTGTGAAAATTCTCTACAAGATTTCTTAGCTTGTACCATTTTCGAGATATATAAGTTTATGTTGGGAAATTGCAGTCATGACATTGTCTTATAAGGTAGCGATAAAGTCAATGCATTGTACCAATTTGAACTTTTATATCTCAATAGCGGCAAACCCTACGAAATTATTATAAAGGTCAATCATGTAGAAAATTTTCATGGCTACATTTTCTTTAGTCCCATTTCGATAGAACTTGTCGTTTCTAAGCAAATTCATGAAAACCTAATAAAAGCCCTAAAAATTTCAACTTGAAACGCGATTTATTTCAAAAGCGCCCCGGGATTTTTTGTTTGTTTTTTGATTCTTCTCATCTATGAATAATGTAGTTTCAGAATGCGCAAAAACTTCCCAGGTGTAAGCACCTTCCATTTAAAGTTGCTTCAAGACCACCGTGTCATGGAATGAACCGCAGGCAGACCTTCTGAGTACAAGACGGACGTCATCATGTTTTTTGATTCTTCTCATCTGTGAATATTTTTTTTGTTTTGTTTGTTTTTTGATTCTTCTCATCTATGAATAATGTAGCTAGGTGTAAGCACCTTACATTTAATGTTGCTTCAAGAGCACCGTGTCATGGATTGAAGAGCAGACAGATGTTTTGAGCGCAAGGCGGACGTAATTACCACT
Organism: Musca autumnalis; assembly: GCF_047663935.1. Lineage (NCBI taxonomy): Eukaryota > Metazoa > Arthropoda > Insecta > Diptera > Muscidae > Musca > Musca autumnalis. The sequence continues at coordinate 180,346,092 of NW_027412088.1, forward strand.
ACACCACGGTGGCTTCTTCATTCACCATGTATTCAAGCTATTTCAGGCAATACTTGTGATGGAACCAGATATAAGTTAGTCACAATAACACCTAAAGCTGAAACTCTGCAGTGGACAATGATGACCCATCTGGCTGGGTCGGTGTGGTCTATCGTGTATAAACCTAAGTTGAAACTAAGGATGTTGCATTGTATCTCTCATACCCTCCTACTTACTTACTTAGCTGGCCCATTACAGAACATTTGTTCTATAAACCGAACTAAGAAAAGATTTCCAATTCTCTCTGCTTATTCTGCGTGCACCGCCATGTGGCTCGAATTTATACGCCTTTTTTGCGGGTTCATCATCGCTCGTTCTTATGATATGGCCTAGCCAACGCAATCGCTGCATCTCGATACGTTTAACTATATTGATGTCGTTGTATAGCAGATACAGCTCGTGGTTCATACGACGTCGATATTCACCGTCAACGCAGATTGGTCCGTAGATCTTTCGAAGAATTTTTCTCTCAAACACGCCAAGCACTTCCTTTTCTGCTTGTGCAAGTACCCAGGCTTCGGAACCATACATCAGCGCGGGTAGTATCAGTGTTTTGTAAAGCGTTATTTTTGTTTGACGAGTTGTGGCTTTGTTTTTGAAGTGCTTACTTAAGCCAAAGTAGCATCTGTTGGTCAATACAATTCTTCTTTTTATTTCACAACTGATGTCGTTTACCGTTGTGTTTACGGCGGTGCCGAGGTATACGAAATCGTTTACTACCTAAAAATTATTGGAACCAACTTCAACAGTTGGTCCGAGCTCAATGGACGCATTGCGGGTCGACGCCATTATCTTGGTCTTCTCGCCGCTTACCGCCAGACTCACTTTAGCAGATTCGCCTTCAACCTTCATAAAGGTATCAGTTACTTCTTTTACTGATCGTCCATGATGTCTATATTATCAGCATAAGCAAGTAACAGGTGGCTATTGGTGTAGAATGTGCAACTTCTTTTGACGTTTGCCTCTCGTATAACCTTTTCTAGCAGGATGTTGAAAAGATCACACGAAAGGCTGTCTCCTTGCCTGAAACCTATTTTGATACAAAACTTTTCGGAGAGGTTCTTTCCTATTCTAACCCAAGATCTTGTGCCAGTTAGTGTCATTTTACAAAGCCGAATGAGTTTTGCGGGGATACCAAATTCAGACATGGCTGGAATACCTTTGAACGTAGCGGGCTATCGAAGGCTGCTTTATAATCGACAACAAGTAAGAACGGCGTTAAGTTCGGCCCGGCCGAACTTGTTATACCCTCCACCACAAGTTGTATTGAAGTAAAATGGAATAATTAGTTTTCTTTCGTGTATGAAGAAAACTTAATACTAAATGTCAGCAATTTCGGTAAAACAATGTGGGGCACCGTTCTATGGGGGTTATTTCAAAACGTCGATCTATACCGACAAATTTCTGACGGAAAGTTTTTAGACTCAAAGAAGACTAAATACCAAATTTCCTTTATTTCGGAAAATCAAGAAGTACGCTTCTATGGGGATATAGGAAGGCTTGGACCTATACTGATAATACTCTTCTGGAACACATATTTTATAACTCTTGGAAGACGAATTTTAACCATTTCGATGGGATATTGACGCCACAATCTTCAGTATTACGAAAATCGGGAGGTACGATTCTAAGGGGGCTATATCGAAACGTGGACCTATACCGACGAATTTTAATCGAAAAGCGAGCAATATGAAAGCGTGGAACTGTACAGACAAATTTCTGGCGAACAGTTTTATATCACATTGAAGACTAAATACCAAATTTCAGCCATTTTGGTGGAATATTGAAGCCCCAACCTTCAAAATACTGAAAATCTGGAGGTACATTTCCATGGGGGCTATATGAAGGCGTGGACCTATACCGACAAATTTAAAGGGTAAGTTTGAGTACCCCCCTGTGAAGTCTAAATACCAAATTTCAGCCATTTCGATGGAAAAATGAGGCCACAATGTTCAAAATTCCGAAAATCGATAGGTACCGTTCTATGGAGGCTATATGAAGGCATGGAACGATACCGACAAAGTTCTGGGGGAAAGTTTTATACCACCAACGTAGACTAAGTACCAAATTTCAGCCATTTCGGTGTGATAATGAAGCTAAAACCTTCAAAATACCGAAAATCGGGAGGTACCGTTCTATGGGGGCTATATGAAGGGGTGGACCGATACCGACAAAATTCTGGGGGAAAGTTTTATGCCCCTAAGGAAGACAATGTACCAAATTTTAGCCATTTTGGAGGGAGAATGAAGCTAAAACCTCCAAAATGCCGAATATCGGGAGGTACCGTTCTATGGGAGCTATATCAATGCGTGGACTTATACCAAACAATTTCAGGTGGAAATTTTTATATACCCAACGATAACTAAATACCAAATTTCAGCCATTTTGGTAGGATAATGAAGCTAAAACATTAAAAATACCGAAAATCGGGAGGTACCGTTCTATGGGGGCTATATCAGAACGTGGACCGATATATCCCATTTCCAATACCAACCATAATGCAAGTAATAAAAACTTATGTGCCAAATATTGACTCTATTTCTTTAAAATTGTCTGTCAACAGACAGACGAACGGACGGAAAGACGGACATGGTTAAATCGACATAGAATTTTATGCTGATCAATTATATATATACTTTATAGGGTCTACGATGAATATTTCGATGTGGTACAAACGGAATGACAAATTTAATTATACCCTCCATATGGTGGAGGGTATAAAAAGGTGGTAGGTATCGATCTGCATCTCTTGGGTCTTCTCCAGGATTTGCCGCTGGGTAAATATCTGGTCAATGGTGGACTTGCCAGGTCTAAAACCGCATTGGTATGATCCAATTATTTCGTTGACCATGGGCCTTAGTCGATCGCACAATATCCCTGACACTATCTTGTAGGCGATAGGGAGAAGACTTATGCCCCTATAGTTGGAGCATAAAGTCTTATCTCCTTTCTTATGGACGGGACAGAGGATGCTTAGGATCCAATCGTCGGGTACGCGTTCTTCCTGCCAGATGGAGCTAACTAACTGATGCATACACCTTATCAGCGTGTCGCCTCCGGTTTTAAACAGCTCGGCTGGTAGGCCATCAGCTCCTGCTGCCTTGTTATTCATCAGTTAGTTTATTGCTGTCTTTACCTCATCATGGCCGGGTGGTATACATTCAATACCATCTTCGGGGATTCGATCTGTGGTATCTTCGTCGAATTCGCTACTATTGAATACCAACAGTTTGGAAAAATGCTCTTTCCATATCTTTAGCACACTATCTGTATGAGTTACCAGATTACCTTGCTGGTTTCTACAGGAGGATGTGCCAGTTTCAAAGCCATCAGTTTGATGTTTCACTCTTTGGAAGAATTTTCGGACTTCATTCTGTCTCCTGTACATCTCGATTTGTTCACACTCCCGCTTTTCCATTTGTCTCTTTTTCCTGCGGGAAAGACGTTTCTCCTCTCTCCTTTTCTCCCGATACCTCTCTCGTGCGCTACGCGTGGCAACTGATTGTAAAGTAGCCCTATGTGCCGCATTTTTCTCTTCTTCATACCATGGATTCCTTGGTGGAGGTCTCTGGTATCCAAGTACTTATTTTGCGGCTGTTTGCATGAAGTGGGCAATGTTTTGCCATTGTCCTGATATGTTATCGGGACGAGGAGTGCTTTGATTAAGCAGTTGGGCCAGTTGAGTGCAATATGCTGTGGCTATCTGTTGTGATTGCAGCCATGGTGCTTAAAACGTTTGCGGGGTTCGCCCAAACCCAAGTTTTTAAAGTTCTTATGGGTGAACGCGCGGCACATGTTAGCTCACTACCTTTAACGGGTGTTAAAGGCAGTTCCCCAGGTGACACCACGGGGAAGTCAGTGTCCACTTGAGATGAAAGAGGGACCAAGCTAATTCCTGGGCTTTGCCATGTTAAAGCCGGTCAGCACCGTTCCTTGGGAATTTCCCTCCATTACGTCACACTCTCATAGATAACCCTCCACAGAACAATTGACCTATAACTCGAACAAAGAAACGATTTCCACACCTCTTTTTTGCTTTACTGATGCAATTTGGAATACTGTGCTTTTCGATCTCGTTTTCCATTTGTTTACTCCATTGAAGCCTTGGCCTTCCAGTTCAGATGATGAAGAGATCACACTAAAGGTTGTCTCCTTGTCTGAAATCGCTTTTGACTCTGAAGTGTTCGGAGAGGTTCTATTTTAGCTTACAGTTAAAGTCATCCTACAAGGCCGAATCAGCATTGTGGGAATACCAAATTCAGACTTGGAATTCAGGCTTGGAATACCTTTGAACGCAATGGGCTATCGAAGGCTGCTCTATAATGGAAAAAAATACGGCAAGTGTATATTTGAATCTCTTGGATCTTTTCTAGGACTTGCGACATGTTTAAAAGCTGGTCAATTATGGATTTGCCAGGTCTAAAGCCCAATTGGCGTGACCGTTGATTGTAGGCTTTCCCACAATATTCCTGACATTATCTTATAAGCAAAAGGAACAGACTTATAGCCCTGTAGATAGAACACCCTGTCTTATCTCCTTTCTAGGGGATGGGACATAGGGTAGTCAGGTGCCAATTGTCGGATATGTGTTCTTCATGCAAAATGGCGCTATATAGATAATGCATACAACTTATTAGCATGTCGCCTCCGACTTTGAACAGCTGGGCTGGTAAGCCCTCGGCTCCTTTTACCTTGGCCCCTGGTAGTACACACTCAATACCATCTTCTGGGATTGGATCTGTGATATCATGGTAGTCTTCGCTAGTAGTGGATACCAACAGTTTTGAAAATAGGATGATCATCCCATATCCTGTATCAGTTACCTACCCGACTTCATTCTAAAACCTATACATCTCGATTTTTTCACACAGACGATTCTTCGTTTCTCTGTTTTTCCTACACATGGTTTCTCCTTTCTTCTTTCCTGCTGAAAAGGGGCCTTCTATAGTTCATAGAAGACTTTTTTGTAGTCCATTCAAGACATTAAGACGTATTTTGTAGTACCTAGAAAACGGCAAGAGGTTTTTTGCAGTCCACATAAGACCACAAGAAATGTTTTTAGCACCTAGAATGCCTCAAGAGGTCTTCTGTAGTTTATATAAAAGTTCAAGGGGCATTCTGTGTCTTCTGTAGCCCATAATAGACCTCAAGATTCTTTTGTTTTCCATAGAAGACTGCAAAAGGTTTTTTGTATTCCATAATAGACCTGAATAAGTCTTTTGTAGTCCTTAGAAGACGCCAGGGGGTCTTTCGTATTTCTAAATAGACCTTAAAAGGTCTTTTGCAGTCCAATAAAGTTTTCAAGAGGTCTTTTGTATCCCATAATAGACACCAATAGGTCTTCTGTAGTCCATAGGTGACATTAAGAGGTAATTTTTAGTCAATGGAAGACCTCGAAAGAAGACAACAACAGGTCTTTGAAGTATTTTGTAGTCCATAGGAGACCTTAACAGGTCTTTTGTATCAACAATAGACCTCAAAAGGTCTTTTGTGGTCCATAGAGGACCTCAAAAGGTCTTTTATAGTCCATAGAAGACCTCAAGAGGTCTTTTGTATTCCATAATAGACCTCAATAGGTTTTCTATAGTCATTTGAAGTCCATAGAAGACCTCAAGAGATCTTCTGTGGCCCAAAGGACACCAAAAGACGTCTTAAGTAGCCCAAAGAAGACTTCAAAAAGTTTGCTGTAGGCCCAAATAGGACCTCTAACTTGTAGTCCTTTGAAGACCTCAAAAGATCTTCTGTGACCTCAAGTGTTCTTCCATATTCCATAGAAGACCTCAAGTCGTATTTTGTTGTTCATACAACACTTCAAGAGGTCTTTTTTTCCATACCAGATCTCAAAAGGTCTTCTGTAGTCCATAGATGGCATTAAGAGGTCTTCTGTAGTCCAAAGATGATATCTAAAGGTCTTCTGTAGGCCAAAAAAGGCCTCAAGGGGTCTTCTGTAGTCCATAGAAGGCTTCGAGTGTTCTTCCATATTCCATAGAAAATTCCATGTCGTATTTTGTAGTCCATAGAAGACCTCAAGAGGGCTTTTGTATTCCAAAATATATCTTCCATAATAGTCTTTAATAGGTCTTTTCCGTTTTTCTGTTTTTAGATAAAAGAACTCAAAAGGTCTTTTCTAGTCCATATACGATCTCAAGAGGTCTTTTATACTCTGTAGCTGCGCTCAAGAAGTCTTCTGTGGTCCAAAGAAGACTTTAAAAGGTTTTCTGTAGCTCATAAAATACCTCAAGATATCTTTTATTTTGTAGGCAATAGAAGTCCCCTAATCCCTTTTGTAGTCCGTAGTCAATAGAAAACCCGAAGAGGTCTTCTGTAGTACATAGAAGACCTCAAGGGTTCTATTGTAGTCCATAGAAATTTTCCTACTTTAATCTGTACCAATCGAGTTTTCCAACGCTCCCCTTTTTTCTGCGGAAAAGACTTGTTTCCATGGGTATACCATAGGCTCCTTGGTGTAGTTCTCTGGTATCCAAGTATGGATTTTGCGGCTGTTTGCATTGAGTGGTCAATATTTGGGCACTGTGCTGACAAGTTATCGGGGCGAGGAGTGATTTGATTAAGCAATTTGGCCAGTTGAGTGGAATATGCTGTTGCTATCTGTTGTAATTGCAGCTCACTGATGTCCAACTTGCGTGTGGCGTCTGTTATTACATTAGTTGTTACATTTATGTACCTTTGTTGCAACAAGATGGTGGGTCCAGTGTATGTTTGTTTCTCGGAACGATCGTACATCCATTACGATCGATGAATGTCTTCCACGGGGAGTTCAGTGTCCACTTTAGATTAAAGAGCAACCAATTTAAAATCTAGGCTTTACCATGTTAAAGCCAGCCAAGGCCGTTGTTTGTTATCTTTCATCCGCTACGTCACGCCACAACCTCCATCATTGTAGTTAAAAAGCAAAAAAATCATCACCCACAAATTAACAATTTTTCTCTCCATTTATCACTGCGTCACGTCACGCATTTCAACTAATTTTCAAATCACTGTCTAACCATTATCCTTAGTCAGGCCGCAGCATTTCTCTGTGCTCTCTCCTTTTTTCATTTGGTTTCAACTGTCACATTAAAAATGTCCACAGTTATTTGTTTTCCAATTAATTTTAGTTTCCATTGAAATTAATTAACAACAAATTAAAGTATCTGCAAGAGTGTCCTTCTTGTTGGATGGCTGCCACGCGGCCACCACGCAGCCAGATAGACAGACAGACAATGACAAATGAATGGTGTTGGCTCTGACCAGAAACTAAACCAAAGCAATCTAAAAAAAAACAATGCAACACAACACCAACAACAAACAAAAGTATTATGGTTTTAGGTTGTAAGTGTGTACCGACGAAGCCTATTACCAGGCATCCCTACTCCCCCTGTCACACATCCAGTCCAGCCGACCGCTTTATCTCAATGCCTAGCAAATACCATAGAAATTGTATTCAGCGGTGGAAAACGCATTTTTGCGTTTTAGTAGCATATTTTCCCCAACATTTGCCACAAGACAAAACCGCAAATTGTTGCAATAACAACAACAATAGTAGTTAGCAGTGTGTGTGTTTGTCGCTAAACGTTAAAATAAGTACTACAATTGGAATGTCATTCATTCCATTGTGTGGCATTCCGCGAGAATTCTATACAAATTTGCTTTGAATCAGACATACAGCAACAATAACAACAGAGAACATCATGCTATCTATGCCAAGGCAAAGGGTGCGTATGGGTGTTCGAGTGAAATGTTGAGAACAGATTTGTTATTTGGCTGAATAACTATTGCCAATAGTTGAGGATAGTCTTGAAGCATACCATCATATTGAGAGAGTGTGTGAATAAAGGTGCTACAGCTAGAAGAAGATAACAAATATTCAGACAGAATTGGAAGGATCTACTTTTGATGGGAACCCGAAGAGGAGTAGATCACCTCAAAACTTGCCCTCAGTTGGAACTTGATTTCCATAATATACGCCAGATGGCCTCAAGAGGTATTTTATGGACAACAGAAAACCTTTTGAGGTCTTCTACAAACAATAGAATTCCCCTTGAGGACTTCTACAGAGAACAGAAGACCTCTCGAGGTCTTCTATAGACAATAGAAAACCTCTTGAAGACTTTTGTACGCAACAAAAGGCCTCTTGAGGACTTCCATAGGCAACAGAAAACTTCTTGTTGCCATTTATGGACAACAGAAGGCACCCTGAGGTCTTCTTTAGACAACATAAGGTCCCTTCAGGCCTTCTATAGAAACTAGTGTCGTCAGAAGATCTTGAGGTCTTCAATGGGCAACAAAAAACCTATGAATGTCTTTTGTATATAACAGAAGAAATCTTGAGGTCTCCCACAGACAACAGAAGACCTCCTAATGACTTCTATAGACAACAGAAAACCTCCTGTGGACTTCTAAGACAACCTCTTGATGCCTTCTGTAGACAACTGAAGACTTCTAAGGATGTCCTACGGACAACAGAAGATCTCTTGAGGTCTTCAATAGACGACAAACGAGCCCTTGAGGTCTTCTATAGACAAGGGAACACCTAGTGTGGTCTTCTATAGATAACAGACAATCTCCTGAGGTTTTCTATATACAACAGAATACCTCTTGAGGCCTTATACATATAGATCCCTTAAGGTCTTGTATAGACTTCTTATGGTTTTTAATAGAGAAATGATGACCTCTCAAGCCTTCCATAGAAACCTCTTGAGAACTACTTTAGACAACAGAAGATTTCTTGAGGCCTTCTATAGACACCACTGTTTTCAGAAGGTCCCTTGAAGTTTTCGATAGACACCCTGAGGTCTTCTAAAGACAACATAAAGTCCCTTCAGGCCTTCTATAGAAACTACTGTCGTCAGAAGATCTTTGAAGACTTCTTGAGGTCTTCCATGGGCAACAAAAAACCTCTGAATGTCTTTTGTAGGCAACAGAAGAAATCTTGAGGACTCCTACAGACAACAGACTTCTTAGACAACATAGGACCTCTTGATGCCTTCTGTAGACAACGGAAGACATCTAAGGATGTCCTATAGACAACAGAAGACCTCTTGAGGTCTTCAATAGACGACAAACGAGCCCTTGAGGTCTTCTATAGACAACGGAACATCACGTGTGGTCTACTATAGATAACAGACAATCTCCAGAGGTTTTCTGTATACAACAGAAAACCTCTTGAGGCCTTATATAGACACCTCTTTCGATAGAAGATCTCTTGAGGTCTTGTATCGACTTCTTAAGGGTTTTAATAGACAAATGACGACCTCTTAAGCCTTCCATTGAAACCTCTTGAGAACTACTTTAGACAACAGAAGATCTCCTAAGGCCTTGAAGTCTTCAGTTGACCTCCTGATGTGTTCAATCGGCAACAGGGGAACTCTTGAAGTCTTTTACAGACGAAAGAAGGCAGCTTAAATCTTCTATAGACAGCAGAACAAGTCTTGAGAACCTCTATAGGCAACAGAAGACCTCTTGAGGTCTTCAATAGACAAGCGAATATCTTTTGAAATATTCAGTAAGCAACAGAAGGCCTCTGAATGAATCCTATAGGCAACAGAAGACCTCTTGAGGTCTTCTATAGATAACAGAAAACCTCTGGAGGTGTTCTGTAGGCAACATGAGACCTCTTGACGTTGATGTCTTCTTTAGACCACAGAAGACCCAATGACGTTGATGTCTTCTGTAGACCACAGAAGACCCAATGAGGAATTTTATAGACCACCGAAGACCTCTTGAGGTCTTCAATAGAAAGCAGAAGACCTCTTGAGGCCTTCTATAGACAACAGAAGACCTCTTGATGGCCTCTTCAGACCACAGAAGACCCCTTGAGCCATTCTGTAGAAAAGAGAAAGCTTCTGAAGAGCTCTGGATGTCTTCTATGAGCAACATAATACCTTTTGAGGTCTTCTATGGGCAGCAGAATAGCCTTTGAGATCTCCTATAGACCACAGAAGACCTCTTGAGGTCTTCAGTAGACAACAGAAGTCCTCTTGTGGACTTCTATAGACAGCAAAAGTTCTTAGTCCTTCTATAGACACTTACGTTGTAAGAAGATTTTTGATATCTTCCATGGGCAACAGAAAACCTCTGATGTCTTCCGTAGACAACAGATGACCTCCTGAGGACTTCTATAGACAACAGAAGGCCTCTTCAAGTCTTCTATAGGCAACAGAATACTTCTTGATGCCCTCTTTAGAACACAGAAGACCCCTTGAGCCATTCAATAGAAAAGAGAAAGCTTCTAAAGGCCTCTGGATGTCTTCTATGGGCAACAGAATACCTTTGAGTTCTTCTATAGGCAACATAATATCCTTTGAGATCTTCTATAGACAACACAAGACCTCTATAGACAACATAAGACCTCTTGAGATCTTCTCTAGGCAACAAAAAACCTCTGGACATCTCCTATTGTAAACAGAACACCTCTTGATGTCATCTTTAGACCACAGAAGACTCCTTGATGCTTTCTAAAGACAACAGAAGATGTCTTGTGGTCCTCTGTTGACAACAAAATACCTCTTGAGGTATTCTATGGACAGCAGAAGACCCCTCGACAACAGAAAACCTATTGAGGTCTGCTATAGACAAGATAAGACTCCTTGAGATCTTCTGTAGAAAGCAGAAGACCTCTTCAGATATCCTATAGGCAACAGCAGACTTATTGAGGTCTTCTATAGGCAACAGAAAACCCTTTGATGTCTTCTCTAGACAAGAGGAGGTCACTTGAGGTCTTTTATAGACAAAAGAAAACATCTTGAGGTATTCTATAGACAACAGAAGACTTCTTGAGGTTTTCTATAGACAAGAAGACATTTTTGAGGCCTTCTCTAGACCATAGAAGATATCTTGAGGTATTCTCTAGACCTCTTGGGGTCTTCAGTGCACAACAGAAGACCTCGAAAGACCCCTCGAAATCTTTTATAGACAACAGAAAATCTATTGAGGTTTTCCGTAGAAAGCAGAAGACCAGTTTATATATTCTACAGGCAAAAGCAGACTTACTGAGGACTTCTACAGGCAACAGAAAACCTCTTGATGTCTTCTATGGACAGCAGTAGAGATCTTTAAGTCTTCTTTAGACAAGAGGAGGTCACTTGAGGTCTTTAATAGACAACAGAAAACCTCTTGAGGTATTCTATAGACAACAGAAGTCCTCTCTTCTATAGACAGCAGAAGTTCTTATGCCTTCTATAGACACTTATGTTGTAAGAAGATTTTTGAAGTCTTCTATAGACAACAGAAAACCTCTTGAGGTCTTAAATTGACAAGAGCAGACCACTTGATATCTTCCATGGCTAACAGAAAACCTCTGGATGTCTTCCGTAGACAACAGATGACCTCCTGAGGACTTCTATAGACAACAGAAGGCCTCTTAAAGTCTTCTTTAGGCAAGAGAAGGCCTCGTGAAGTCTTATTTAGACAACAGAAGGCCTCTTGAGGTCTCCTTTAGACAACAGAAGGCCTCTTGAGGTCTCCTTTAGACAAAAGAAGACCTCTGGATGTCTTCTATTGGCAACAGCATACATCTTGAGTTCTTCTATAGACAACAGAAAACCTTTAAAGGTCTTCTGTAGACAACAGACGACTTATTATGACCTTCTATAGACAAAAGAAGTCCTCTTAAGGTCTTCTCTAGGTATTAGGAGACCTATAATGACATTTCTGTTGCCAGAAGATCTTTTGAGGGGTTTTGTAGACCTTCTGATATCTTCAATCGGCAACAGAAGACCTCTTGAGGTCTTTTATAGACAAATGAAGATCTCTAGGAGTTTTCTATTGAGAACAGAATACCTCTTTGATCGATCTTACCAATTTTTTTCCGCGTGAGGAATATTCAAATATCCGCCACTGAGTTTACGGCCACTCTGACTGCCACATAGACTGTGAAGATGAGCTAAGGGTTAAGTGTCGTCGTCGATCGTAACCAAATTCGGATCTCTAACTACCCGAAAATTCTTGAGGGTAGTATGTTCACGTCATCCGCACATGTCACAGCTATCTGCGAGATGTAGAAACATGGTCTTCCCGCCCCTAGCCGGCAGCACATGGGGTGTAGACCAAGAAACATTGTTAATCACACATTACGCGATAGTTCGATCTGTATTAAGAGACGAAAATTCCTCCATTACGACAACACAATAACATGCTCTTGTTGCAGTATTTGTTCGGTTGTTACCGTGAGAGTAGGATCACTCTCACTGTTAGAACTAGAGAGAGGTCCAACGATACAGATAAGATGCCCTAAATCAGCAAGACTAGCAAGTGGGTTTGGATAGCATTCGGATAGAAGCAGTCGCTATTAAGCATGACATAAACAACTATTGTGTGAATGCGGTAGTCGGAGTACACACCCTATCTATCGCAGTTGAAGGACGTCTTCTGCCACGACTAACCATAGGTGGTTTGGCTAAACCTACGTTCTGGTAGGTGCAGCGGTCACAACGCACTGAACTTTTTCAACTGCCCTCTCAAAAATACTCTCACTTCTATCCCTGGAGCCTCTACTTTGTCACAGCAAACCACTTACATAAACAAATCTGCAATATACCAACCACAACACACAGCTTCTTTAAGGATGATCACAATTGACCTCAAGGTCTCCGAGTGAAGTAGCTGCCAACAAGGGTAGCTGCGCGTCCTAAAACCAAACCAAACCAATCCCTGGAGCCAAAACCAAATTAAGCAGGAAAACAACAACAGAACAACATGACTTATGAATGGAGTAACAAATTTAACAACTAAGTTCGCAAATCGTAATGTTTCTTCCAAATCCGAGCACGTACATCACAAAAGTTCAAAATGATGGCTCGATGATAACATGAAAATGTTATCAAAGGTATTGCTTCTGGCTCTGATTAAATAACATCTTGAGGTACCTCCTCCACAAAAGTTCAACCCGTTTGCTTTTGTATCTAGTTTAGAGCGAGTTCCCGCTTCGAATCGAATTCTAAATCTAATCGCACTGACCTACTGTAATAATTTAGTTGGTAAGAGCTGGGGACTGGCTAAGAAATATACAACAAACCCCCATCACTTGACGACATGGAAATTTCGATATCCAGTTAGTTTTGGATTTTAAGAACTCCTCGTGGCCCTAAATCCATCGTATCTTTATATTGGTTCGCGGGTCACAGCTACACATAAGGAAATGAAAGGGCGCATTGCGGATCGATGTCACTTGATGTTATCAATATCGATAATGATAGTTGTAACGACAAGTTTCCTCCGGTTGCTGGGATAGACTCACGGGATTAGGGTTCGTCACAGAAAATTTATATTGAAGTGACTGCGAGTGAAAGAAACAGGTTTGGTTACAAATTCTGGGCTTACACTTTATTGAACAACTCAATGTTCTACGCTATCTTAAACTACCTATCCTATTGCGCTGGGCAAGGTACGGCTCTATTGGCTTGAATGTAGGCTGTTTCGTGGCTGCTGTGGCGATGGGGATGACGTCGGCTATGCGGCTTATGTCGGTGTTGTAGTCGGCGATTCACCAGAACCAAGACGGTACAAGTTTTCCGTATGTTCCACGGAGATTTCGGTCACTTTTCCTTATGTTCTGGTCCACGACGGCTCTCAAACAGGTTGTCGTACTCTTTCTTCTTAAGCTCAGACCAATGACGGTTCTTGAACTTCGCGGCAAAATCTATCAAAATCACTTAATTTCTTAAGTTCCGACCAACGACGGTTCTTGAACTTCACGGGGAAATCTGATAAAACACTTAAATTCTTATGTTCGGACCAACGACGGTTGTTGAACTTCGCGGAAAAGATCTATAAAATTCACTTAGAATTCTTAAGTTCAGACCAAATTCTTAAACTACTTATCCTATTGCGCTGGGCAAGGTACGGCTGGATCGTCTTGAATGTGGGCTGCTTCGCTGTTGTGGCGGTGGGGATGACGTCGGCTATGCGGCTTATGTCGGTGTTGTAGTCGACGATTCACCAGACCCACGACGGTACTGGTGTCAGCACCCTCGGTAAACACTGGCGTCAATGCCCTCGACAGCTCTTGACCAAGATAACGCACTCTTTGCTTATGTTCTGGCCCACGAATGCTCTCGAACCAGGTATCAATCGCTTTTCTTTATGTTCTGGCCCACGACGGCTCTTGAACGAGATTTCGGTCACTTTTCCGTATGTTCTGACCCACGACGGCTCTTGAACTTCGCAGCAAAATCTTTCAAAATCACTTAATTTCTTAAGTTCAGACCAATGACGGTTCTTGAACTTTGCGGGGAAAATCCATAAAAATCACTTAAATTCTTAAGTTAGGACCAACGACGGTTCTTGAACTTCGCGGCAAAATCTATCAGAATCACTTCGCTGGAACAATCTATTAAAGTCACTTATATTCTTAAGTTCAGACCAACGACGGTTCTTGAACTTCCCGAGGAAAGTCGGTTAAAATCACTTAAACGACGGTTCTTGAACATCGCGAGGAAAATCTATTAAAATCACTTTAACTCTCAAGCTCAGACCAACGACGGTTTTTAAACTGCACGGGAAAAATCTATTAAAGTCACTTATGTTCTTAAGTTCAGACCAACGACGGTTCTTGAACTTCGGGGAAAATCTATAAAAGTCACTTAAAATTCTTTCACTTCGCGGAAAAGATCTATAAAATTCACTTAAAATTCTTAAGTTCAGACCAACGAAGATTCTTGACTTTCGCGGAAAAAATCTATAAAATTCACTTAAAATTCCTAAGTTCATACCAACGACGGTTCTTGAACTTCGCGGAAAATATCTATCAAATTCACTTAAAATTCTTAAGTTCCGACCAACGACGGTTTTTGAACTTCGCGGGGATAATCTATTAAAATCTATTAAAATCACTTAAACTCTCAAGTTCAGACCAATGACGGTTCTTGAACTTCATGGAAAAAATCTATAAAATTTACTTAAAATTCTTAAGTTCACACCAACGACGGTTCTTGAACTTCGCGGAAAAAATTTATAAAATTCACTTAAAATTCTTAAGTTCAGACCAAAGACGGTTCTTGAACTTCGAGAGGAAAATCTATTAAAATCACTTAAACTCTCAGGCTCAGACCAACGACGGTTCTTGGCGGTTGGGATAATTACGGGTCTCTACAATATTAGTTCAATGGGAAGGAGACGAGATTACGGACTACATCCGGCTATGCGAAGATGAAACACGCCTTTCACTAAAACACCCTGCATCAGCTTATACAAATTTTATGAAAATTTATCAGCATTCAAACGTCATCACCATAACTCACTGCCATAGACCTCACTGCTTCAAAATATACAAGAATTTAATTCTTACAAGAACCCACAGTAGTAAAATAGTACAAGTATTAGAAATCTTTCCTGCAGTGTGGTTCTGCCAACAGATTTCCTGACCGTGATTTGTTCTACAGTATTGATAGCATTACGGATTCATTAATGCGGATTTTTATTTTACTTACCCCTCTCCCCCCACCTTTTTTCGAGGAATGCTGACAGGGTATGTTCGAACTGCTCATGACTTGACTTGGTTTCGATATATGCGTGCTGAGGTTTTCTTATTTTAATTAAATTTAATTTTGTTATTACTTCTAATAATAATCTAAATTGGAGGAAAGATACTCCTCGAAAACTTTATTCCAATTAGAGTAGAGCAGCAAGCCCATTCGGTTTCGGACATGCTGCTACAACCAACTCAAACAAGAGGAAGAACACAACACCCTTACTCTACTTACTAATTCCAAAAATCGTAAAAGTTTCACATTGTTACCACAATCAGTTAATTATTTTAATGATAAAATGCCAAATTAGCCTCAAGTTTCAATTTCATGCTTGAACAAGTTTCAATTGTAATATTGTACAAATTCATCAATTGTTAATTTCCAATGAAATTTCACATCCAAAACACACACACAAACACTCGTCCGTACTCAACGACATTTTCAAATTTCCAATAGATACATTAATTGTGATAATAAGATAGAAGATTTCAAATCTCATATATTGATATGCAAAATATCATAATTAAGATAACTGATGTGTGTGCGTGTGTGCATGTTTTATTTTATTACAAACATATTTGAACACAATATTAACACAGAATATTCACACATCAACACTATAATACATAATCTACAAATAACACATCAAACCATTGCACAATGGTCCCGAATCCAAATTTTCTGGCCAAAACTATTTCAACGTCCATTTTGTATTGAAATTAATTATTATTTTTAATAAATGTGAACAAACAGCAATTCTTACGTTTTATCGACCAAAATGACCAAAAACTGCCAAGAGGTCGAAATACCAAATTTCAGCCGAATCGGTCATAAAGTGTCGCTAAAATTCACAAAATATCTAAAATCGGACGGTACTTTTATGTGGGGGCTATGACAAAAAATGGACCTATTTTCAAAAAACTTACACGTACTTGTATTCTACACTCTGAAACCCTTAAATATGAATTTTAAGAAAAATCGCTTGATAGATGTAGGTATTACCGTTCTATTTCAATTTGATACTACGTACAGTCACAACAGGTATTTACAAAAAATTCTCCCATCTTAAAATAGAAAAATCCACTTTATTTTAACTGTGGCAAATTTGAGCAAGAATTTATTTCTCAATTTATTAGTTCAGACCCCGAGCTATCTTCCAAAATCAATTTGGAGGTGGACAAACTTGGACATTTTTTTAAAAGTTTAAATATATTTCAAAAATATTTGTAAAAAATAATTTTTAATATATATATAAAAAATGATTTTATTACGCTAATTTTACAAATTGCATCGCCCTTTTTGTAAATATTATGAAAGTACTCATTAACAGCTTCCCGATTCATAATAACTTTGGTCTCACTTCTGTATATTTATGCAGCGACGCAATGCAACAAAAATTGTATATTTTGCAGCACAAAGTCTGTTTTATTTTTACATAAAAAAGTGTCAACTTTGGTACTGCGCCAATCAACGAATACTAACGTTATTTACAAAAACTAATTATTTTCAGATGACTTGAGGTGTTTTTTATTATTCTGTGCAAAAAAAAAGTTAAAATTTCGAAGCTTCAAAAATAGGGTTTTGGCCAAAAATTTCCTGATTGAAACCTATGTGCATTGAAATGTATACGTATGGCCAAACAGTCAGTATGTCAGTCGAGCTATTTGTATTTGTGTTTCCTTCAGAGATTATTATTGTGCATTTCTAGGTTATGTGTACAGTCGACAGACATTATAACTGCACATCAAATATCAATCACCACATACCTCATGGCCATTTGAGTAACTGAGAAGTTTTCTCTTAAGCGTCTTTCGTTTCAACAGCTCAGTCCAGGTCGACTATTGCAATTGTCTTAGCAATCATATTAGTATACAAAAATTTCAAAATCTCAGTTGATTGATGTGATGGTATTTCACTGTTGCAAATGTATATATGTGTGAGATTGTTACATTCATCAAAATACAGTGAAACATGATCATGGAGTCAAATTTTCATCACCGAATTAGCAAGAAAGGGTCTAATAGCACTGAGAATCAGCGAGAAGTTCGATAGTATAGCATTGTTGCTGGAGAAGTTTTTATAACTTAAGATTAGAAAAGTGCCTAATTGAAATAAATGGTTTCAGACTCGCTAGAAAAGTTCGACAATTTCGAAATGTTCCTCGAGCCTCTAAAAATATTCTTAAAAGTAAACAAGCTTCAAAAAATCCTACTCGAGCCTCTAAACAATTCTTAAAAATCCATAAACCTGTAAAAATGTTCATCGAGCTTCTAAAAATATGCATAACAAGTAAAAAAGTATCAGTCGGCTTTACCGACAGAGATATACCCTCAGCCCTATGTGAATTCGGAACTTTCATCTACGGACATATCGAATGTATTTAGGGCATTTTCGGAATTTTGTGCACTATTTGGACATTTTAGACTTGCCGACTAAAATGTGGATTAGGATTAAAGTTCAAAAGTTTTGCGGAGGAGGGAATGGACCGACATAGTGCATTACGGAAGTGGATCTTATTTTGAGAGTCATATCTTTTCGATAGATATCGCGCCCACTAGTCATTTCAGTGGGTTATCGTAAACCTGTTGGACCAGTCTGCCAGGAAGCATGGACTTGTCCACGGAAAACATAAATTTCCAAAGGATCTCCGAACAGACTCTAAACTGCACTTGGATACTAACGTTGACGTATTGTGGGGGAGGTACCAGGAGCAGTGGACCGAGTGAACCCATCTTCGAACTTAAACTAAGTTTGGACAAAATATTGCGAAAGCCAAATTTTGTACCAAATCGCTCTCTCCGTTCGAGAGTTGTCGTGCCCACCAGCCAGCCAGACAGACGGACTTACTTACTTACTTAGCTGGCCCATTACAGAACATTTGTTCTATAGGCCGAACTAAGAAGAGATCTCCATTCCTCTCTATTTGTTGCTTTGCACTCTGGAATACCGCGCCTTTTCATCTCATCATCCACTTGTTTGCGCCATCTATTCCTTGGCCTGCCAATTCTGCGTGCACCGCCATGTGGCATGAATTCATACGCCTTTTTAGCGGGTTCATCATCGCTCATTCTTATGATATGGCCTAGCCAACGCAATCGCTGCATCTCGATACGTTTAACTATATTGATGTCGTTGTATATCAGATACAGCTCGTGGTTCATGCGACGTCGATATTCACCGTCAACGCAGATTGGTCCGTAGATCTTTCGAAGAATTTTTCTCTCAAACACACCAAGCACTGCCATGTCTGCTTGCGCAAGTACCCAGGCTTCGGAGCCATACATCAGCACGGGTAGTATCAGTGTTTTGTAGAGCGTTATTTTTGTTTGACGAGATGTGGCTTTGTTTTTAAACTGCTTACTTAAACCAAAGTAGCATCTGTTGGGCAATACAATTCTTCTTTTTATTTCACAACTGATGTCGTTTGTTGTGTTTACGGAGGTACCGAGGTAGACGAAGTCTTTTACTACCTCAATGTTATAGGAACCAACTTCCACAGTCGGGCCGAGCTCAATGGACGCATTGCGCGTCGACACCATCAACTTGGTCTTCTCACCGTTTACCGCCAGACCCACTTTAGCAGATTCTCTATATCATCAGCATAAGCAATTAACATGTTACTATTGGTGTAGATTGTGCCACTTCTTTTGACGTTTGCCTCTCGTATAACCTTTTCTAGCAGGATGTTGAAGAGGTCACACGAAAGGCTGTCTCCTTGTCTGAAACCTCTTTTGGTACCAAACTCTTCGGAGAGGTTCTTTCCTATTTTAACTGAGGACCTCGTGTCAGTTAAAGTCATTTTACAAAGCCGGATGAGCTTTGCGGGAATACCAAATTCAGACATGGCTTGAAATACCTTTGAACGCAGCGGGCTGTCGAAGGCTGCTTTATAATCGACAAAAAGGTGGTAGGTGTCGATCTGCATCTCTTGGGTCTTCTCCAGGATTTGCCGCAGGGTAAATATCTGGTCAATGGTGGACTTGCCAGGTCTAAAGCCGCATTGCTATGATCCAATTATCTCGTTGACCATAGGCTTTAGTCGTTCGCACAATATTCCTGACACGATCTTGTAGCAAATAGGGAGTAGACTTATGCCCCTATAGTTAGAGCATACAGTCTTATCTCCCTACTTGTGGACGGGGCACAGGATACTCAGGTTCCAATCGTCGGGTACTCGTTCTTCCTGCCAGATGGTGCTAACTAGCTGATGAATACACCTTATCAGCGTGTCGCCTCCGGTTTTAAACAGCTCGGCTGATAAGCCATCGGCCCCTGCTGCCTTATTATTCTTCAGCCGATTTATTGCTGTCTTTACCTCATCTTGGCTGGGCGGTATACATTCAATACCATCTTCTGGGATTGGGACTGTGGTATCTTCGTCGTCTTCGCTGCTATTGGATACCAACAGATTTGAAAAATGTTCTTTCCATATCCTGAGTACACTATCTGTATCAGTTACCAGATTACCTTGCTGGTCTCTACAGGAGGATGTGCCTGTACCAAAGCCATCAGTTTGATGCTTCACTCTTTGGTAGAATTTTCGGACTTCATTCTGGCTCCTGTACATATCGATTTTTTCACACTCCCGCTTTTCCATCTCTCTCTTTTTCCTGGGGAAAAGACGTTTCTCCTCTCTCCTTTTCTCCCTGTATCTCTCTCGTGCGCTACGCGTTGCTACGGATTGTAAGGTAGCCTTATATGCCGCATTTTTCTCTTCGGTGGCAGCACGACACTCCTCATCATACCATGGATTCCTTGGTGGAGGTCTCTGGTATCCAAGTATGGATTTTGCGGCTGTTTGCATGGAGTGGGCAATGCTTTGCCATTGCGCTGATATGTTATCGGGATGAGGAGTGCTTTGATTAAGCAATTGGGCTAGTTGAGTGGAATATGCTGTGGCTATCTGTTGTGATTGCAGCTTACCGATGTCTAACTTTAGTGTTGTGTCTGTTCGTACTTTGTTTGCTACGTTTAAGCGGGTGCGTACCTTTGCTGCAACAAGGTAGTGGTCCGAATCAATGTTTGCGCCTCGGAACGATCGTACATCCAACACGCATGAGCGCAAATAAAGCTGATGTTGAAGAATTTAGCTTTTATTCGGATTGCAGCAAGTCTTTCATTCACTGGGGTGAAGCTGGATACCAGAAGTTTTAGTCTCCGACTAACTACGAATCCACAACCAAACTCATGCTTTACGTCATGGCAGCTATAATACAGTGCGTCACCTTTAGGTGTTGTTGTGACGCCTTTCCCAATCCATCGTATTTCCTGTATGGCAGTAATATCGGTCTTGTACTTTTCAAGTACGTCTGCCAATGCGAAGACTGCACCTTCTCTATAAAGAGTGCGAACATTCCAGGTGCAGATTTGCAGATCATGGTCCTTAAAACGTTTGCGGGGTTCGTCAACTTTAGAGGGGTTTGTTTTTCTTTTCTTTCGTTTTTTCATAGTAAGCTGTTTTTTCTAGGGGAGGGTTACTAACCCGACGCCCAAACCTAAGTTTTTAACGTTCTTATGGGTGAACGCGCGGCACATGTTAGCTCACTACCTTTAAGGGGTGCTAAAGGCAGTTCCCCAGGTGACACCACGGGGAGGTCAGTGTCCACTTGAGATGAAAGAGGGACCAAGATAAATCCTGGGCTTTGCCATGTTAAAACCGGTCAGGACCGTTGCTTGGTATCTTCCATCCCCTACGTCACCCCAGACAGACGGACGAACATGGCTAAATCAACTCCAAATTGTCTGAAACACATTTCGTCCATACTTGGGGTCTAAAACCGTTATTTCGATGAGGCACATTTTGCCCGTATGAAAGTGTATATACCCTCGTTAGCATAAATGCTGAGGGTATAAAAATCCCATAATTATTATTTAAAAACCCCCATGGCTGCAAAAATGTTCCTGGAGCCTCTAAGACTATTCTCAAACCCCCCACAAGCCTGTAAAATGTCTTAAACCTGGTTTAAAATATTTTTAAAAATCCACACACCTGTAAAAGTATTCTTCGAGCCTTAAAAATATTCTTTAAAAGGCCACAAGCCTGTGAAAATGTTCCTCGAGCCTCTAGAAATATTCTTAAAGATACAAAAGCCTGTAAACATGTCCCTCTAGCTTCTAAAAAATATTGTAAAAAATCCACAAGACTGTTAAAAAATTGTTTCAGCCTCCAAAAATTTTCTCAAAAATACACAAGCCTGTAAACATGTCCCTCGAGCTTCTAAAAAAAATTGTAAACAATCCACAAGCCTGTACAAATTTTTCTTGAGCCTATAAAAATATTCCTCTAAAATCCAAAGACTGTAAAAATGTGCGTCGAGTGTCTAAAATATTCTTAAATTTCTACAAGCACGTAAAAATGTTCTCGATCCTCAAAATAAAAAAAAAATCTGGAAATCCAGAAGCCAAAAAAATTTTTTCGAGCATCTAAAAAATTCTTAAAACTTCACAAGCTTGCGAAAATTTTCCTCGAGCCTCTAAAGATACTCTTAAATATCCACAAGCCTTACAAAATATTCCCCGAGCTTATAAAATATTCATAAAAATGTAACTCGAGCCTCTTAAAATCCACAAGCCAGTAGAAATGTTCCTCGAACCTCTAAAAATGTTCCTCGAGCCTCTAACAATATTCCTAAATATTGCAAGCTTGTAAAAATGTTTTACGAGGTCATCCGACAACGGAATGATGCTGATTGATTTTGCAGCGGCAAAGAACATGGTACTGAGCAGCACCAGATTCCCACACCTCGACATACACAAGGCTACGTGGATATCCCCGGATGGGGAAAACAAAAAATCAGATTAATCACGTTGTGATAGATGGAAGACACTCATCCAGTGTGTTAGATGTCCGATCGATTCGAGGTGCGAACATCGATTCGGACCATTCCCTTGTAGCAGCCAAGGTACGCACTCGTCTTAATGTTGCGGCAAAAGTGCAATCTAACACAGGACGGAAGCTGGATGTCGAGAAGCTGCAAACACAACAGACAGCACAATCCTACTCCGCTCAACTGACTCGCATGCTGGAAAACAGCACTTCTTGTCCCGATAATGTAGAAGCACTTTGACAAAAAAATAGCCCACTCTCTTCAGACTGTCGCAAAAACCATACTTGGGTACCAAAAACCTCCACCTAAAAATATATGGTACGATCAGGAGTGTCGTAAAGCTACAGAAGTAAAGAACGCGGCATATAGAGCAACACTGCATTCAGTAGCAACCCGAAGAACGAAAGAAACTTATCGGGAGAAGAGGAGAGAGGAAAAGCGTATTTTCAGGAGAAAAAAGAAGAGGCAAAGAAAAACGTGAGCGTGAGAAACTCGAGATGTTCAGGAGTCAGAATGAAGTCCGAAAATTTTACCAGAGTGTAAAACACCAGACTGAAGGATATGGTGCAGGCACATTCTCCTGCAAAGATGACCAAGGGAATCTGGCAACTTATACAGATAGCGTACTGAGGATCTGGAAGGAGCACTTTATGAAACTTATGGTATCGAATATGGATGGCGATGAAGATACCCCTCGTAAATGACAATGTTGAATATCTACCACCTAGCCAAAGCGAGGTTACGACAGCCATTAATCGGCTGAAAAACAATAAGGCAACAGGAGCTGATGAACTTCCCGCCGCATTGTTCATGAATGGTGGCGAAATGCTGGTAAGGAGTATGCATCAGCTAATTTGCGAAATTTGGCAGGAAGAAAGCATACCCAACGATTGGAACCTCAGCTTATAAGAAAGGAGACAAAACGGGTTGTGCAAATTACCGAGGTATAAGTCTGCTCCCAATCGCATACAAAGTGCTGCCGAGTGTGCTGTGTGAACGTTTAAAACCCATGGTCAATAACATAATCGGGTCATACCAATGCGGTTTTAGACCTGGTAAGTCGACAATTGACCAAATCTTCACACTGCGCCAAATATTGGATAAGACCCACGAAAGACAGATCGACACATACCACCTATTCTTCGACAATAAGGCCGCGTTCGACAGCCCAATTAGAGTAAAGGTGTTTCAAGCCATGTCTGACTTTGGCATCCCTGCAAAGCTAATTCGACTATGCAGGATGACATTGGCTGACACACGATCAGCGGTTAAAATAGGAAAGAACCTCTCCGAGCCCTTCAACACAAAACGAGGTTTCAGACAAGGTGACAGTCTATCGTGTGACCTATTTAATATCCTACTGGAAAAGGTCATACGAGATTCGAATTAATATACGGCCAGAGACAAAAACAGCACGATACGCAATAAACATGTAATGTTGCTTGCATACGCAGATGACATAGACATAATAGATAGATCAGCGTGAGCCGTAACAGCCACCTTTGCAAAAATTGAAAAAGAGTCTGCCAAAGTGGGTCTGGAAGTCAACGGCGATAAGACAGAGTTTATGCTATCAACACGCAAGTCGTCCAGTAGACTCGGACCAACCGTGGAAGTTGATAATTATAAATTTGAGATAGTCAATGAATTTATCTACCTCGGCACCGCCATAAATAAAACCAACAATATAAGCCTTGAAATAAAGAGAAGAATAATATTGGCCAACAGATGCTACTTTGGTCTAAATAAACAGTTTAAAAGCAAAACCACCTCTCGTAAAACAAAACTTACACTTTACCGGACACTGATACTACCCGTTCTTATGTATGGATCTGAAGCATGGGTACTTGCGAAAGCAAATGAGGCAGAACTTGGTGTGTTTGAGAGAAAAATTCTTCGAAAGATTTATGGACCAATATGCGTTGAAGGTGAATACCGACGTCGTATGAACCACGAGCTATACCAGCCGACCGACATCGATACAGTAAAATGTATCGAACTACAACGATTGCGTTGGCTTGGCCATGTCAGCAGGATGGATAAATTTGGCCCGCCAAAAAGGCATTTGAATACGAACCACTCGACGGTATACGCCCCAAGGGAAGGCCAAAACTGCGATGGAAAAGCCAAGTTGAAGAAGATATCACAAAACATGGCGTCCAATATTATAGAAGTA
Source organism: Musca autumnalis (assembly GCF_047663935.1). Classification (NCBI taxonomy): domain Eukaryota; kingdom Metazoa; phylum Arthropoda; class Insecta; order Diptera; family Muscidae; genus Musca; species Musca autumnalis. The sequence goes on from NW_027412088.1 coordinate 180,370,601, forward strand.
AGGCAAAAGATCGGTGCGTTTGGAAATCTTTTTTTAGTTCGGCTTATGGAACAAAAGCCATCTAAGTAAGTAAAGTTTGGACCAAATCAGTTGCCACGTATAAGAGTGCATACCATTTTAGTGTAATTTTAGATCTTGGGGAAGTGCCGGAAGTTGTGGACCGATATTGTCCATCTTCAAACTGAAACATAGTTTGGACAAAATTTACGAAGCCCAAATTTTGAACCGAATGGCGAATTACCGTGCTCTCCACATTTTGTGCTGTTTTCTCAAGAAGTATGGACTTGCCCCCGAAAAAAACATTTATCGTCGCAATGTGGCTAACCTTAAAATTACCGAAATTCAGGAGGTACAGTTTCATGGGGGCTATGTCAAAACGTCGATCTATACCGACAAATTTCTGACGGAACGCATTCAGACTCAAAGAAGACTAAATACCAGATTTTCGATATTTCGGGAAGATAATGTGGCTAAAACCTTCAAAATACCGAAAATCAAGAGGTACGCATCTATGACGGATATAGGAAGACGTAGACCTACGGTGATAATTAACTTCTGCAATATTTTATAACCCCATGGAAGACTTAATAACACTTTTCAGTCATTTTGGAGGAAAATTGACGTCACAACCTTCAGAATAACTATAATCGTCAGGAGCCATTCTATGGGGCCAATATGAAAGCGTGGACATATACTGACAATTTCTTGGGCGAAAGTTTTATACCACCAACGAAGACTAAAAACCAAATTACTATCATTTTGATGGGATATGGAAGCCACAACAATCAAAATGACGAAAATCAGTAGGTACCGTTCTATGGGGGCTATATAAAGGCGTGGACCTTTATCGACAAATTTAGGGGGGAAAGTTGAATACACCCAACGAAGACTAAATACCACATTTCAGCCATTTCGGTGGTTATTGTGGACACAACCTTCAAAATACCGAAAATCGGGAGGTACCGTTCTATGGGGGCTATATGAAGAAGAGGATCTACATATACCAGTGATGACAAAAAAAAACACATTTGCAGATCATAACTTGCGCTGGTGTGAGTGGAAACGTAAACAATGCATTAACCGAACGAATGTGTTTACAGTGTACGTGTGTGTCGTATGCCCGCGGGAATAGGAAAGTTGTTGTTGTCTATCCCGACAAATTTAGAGGGAAGTGTTCAGTTTAGGACCTGCTCTCGAGTCGCTTTGACTTTTGTTGTAGCATTTTGTATTCGCTGCTCCCCATACGATGGTATAGGTTTCATCAGGGGCAAGTCCATACTTCCTGAGAAAATAGCCTGAAAGGTAAAAAACCCTATGAAACCGTGTGAAGTGGTTGGAGCGCAAGATTACAATCGAACGGATCTGCCGATTCCGTCGAAAATGTGGCCTTCGTAATATTTTGTACAAACTTAGTTTAAGTTCGAAGATAAGCCATATCGGTCCAATTCTTCAGATACCTCCCCCACAAAAGTTCAAAAATCTTCGGAAAATTGTGCGCACGATAACTCTTGATGGGAGTGACCGATTTGGTCCATACTCTACACATCCTAATATATCTACCAGATATAGATCAGGTTGGAATATGGACTAAATTTGTCTACTCCTTTGGGTACCTCCCACACAAAATTTTGGATAAATCCTCTATAAGACCTGCCCTCGAATCACTGTAGTTTTCGTTGAAACAACTTGCATTCGCTGCATCAATTACGACAGTAACAGTTTTTTCCAGGGGCAAGTCCATACTTTTTGAGAAAACAGTCCGAAAATTGTAAAAAACCCCTATGGCACCATATATACTGCGTTTGTTCACACGTTGGATATTGTAATATTTCTTCGAATATTAAATGAAATTCGAAGGTGGTGCTTATAGGTCCACTCCTTCAGGTACCTACCGCACAAAAGTTCGAAAATATTCGCTAAAATGGTTCGCGCGATTTCTCATAGACGTAGCAACCGATTTGGTCCAAATTTTGGATCTCTAAATATTGTCGAAACTTAGTTTATGTTCAAATTTGGGCCCTATCTGTCCAATCCTTGTGGTACCACCCACACAAATGTTCAACATTTTTGTGTGGTTAAGGGTCTGTTCGAGGATCCTTTGGACATTTTTACCGAAGGTTTTCTTAGTGGCCCTCTTTACATCGATATTATGTTTTTCGTAGGCTAGTGTGATAAAAAAAACTCTATCTATCGATATTCCCGCAAATTTTTGAGCTTTAAACCTATCCATACTTTTGTGGGTTCATACGTCAAAAATTTTTAAAACCCCCCTAAAAACATATTTTTTTTTTGGAAAAAGGCATTTCAATCCACACTGGCTGAGGGTATATCTCTGTCGGCAAAGCCCACTTATACTTTTTTACTTGTTTTTGTTCACTTTCTCCTTATTTGTCTCCATGCATTACCGTATCACTTATGTTTTCTAAGAACTACTCAATGCATTACTGTATCATATGTGTTTTCTAAGAACTACAAAAGTACATACGAGTACATATACATACATGTATAGTATCACATTCACATCACACGTGCAATCGATTTCTGCACGTAATTTGTACAAACACTCAAAGTTGTGTCTTTTACTTGGAATTGTAAATTATGTCAAAATTAGATCAAATGCAAATTTGTTCTTGTGGCTTTTTGTTTTCAGAAAAACCACAAATCTGAAGAAAAATGGAGTCGTAAAATGTTATTTCATTTATAGGGAATTAATTTCCAAAACATGGGAGGAGTTTAAGCAGAAAGGAATATAGATTTAAAGATTGACCTACTAATATAAAAATTAAAAGTTTTGTTCGGTATTTTAGCACTTGGGTAAGATGAGTGGAGTAGTAGTATTCAGTATTGACCACGCCCACTTTTTCAATTTTTATCATTGCTATAAAAACTACTGAACCGATTTTCCTAAAATTGCCAGGGAATGTACAGGGATGGCCCCTGGTTAAAATAGGCTACAAATTTAGTTGAATTTCGGAATATACCATATTTCTTCAAAAATGCTATATTTTTATAAATAAAAAAGAAAAGGCGTTCGTTGGTAATGACACCAGTTGTGAATGGCTGGACCGATTTAGATAATTCTTTTTGTGAAATGTTCGCCATAACCCCATTTGGGTTTTATGCAAAGAGAATTTGACCACGCCCACTTTTACGTTCACTTTTTCCAATTTTCAATTTCTATCATTTCTAAAGAAACTACACGCAGAGAAAAAATATTTTTCGCTTTTGTTGGAACAAAAATATATGTTTTGGTTCCAAAAATGTATTTGTTTTGTTCAAACATTGTAATCCAAATCCAAAAATACCATCTTTTGTTCCAAACATAGAAAACAAAAACAACTTTCGAATTTCCGCAATATTGTTAAAATCGTTAACAATACCGATTGTAGGAACTATCATAATCTAATTTTGTTTACAAAAAGTATTGTCAATACAGAAAACCAGCCCAGAAATTTTTGATTTGAGTGCATATACTTCTCATATACACTTTTCGCATAACTTGGATATAAATGTCGCGTATAATATTGCAACATAAGGAATAATTAAACACCATAACAAACATGAAAAGGAAAGAAGAATGAAACAAAACAGAAACAAATAAAAACAAGAGTCTCACAAGTACATACACACAAAAACAAAGGTAAAGGCAGCATGTCATACAAACACACCACAACTCACCAAAATTGTTTTTTCAACACGGCATCGAATAGCGAGAGAAGAGAAACAAATTTTCGAAGAAAAGAGAGAAATATTGTTCAGTTGACACAAACTATTTTTGGATTTACAATACTACATGAGGAATCCAACAATATGTTAACAATACATATTTTGCTCTTGGAATATTGTTGGATCAAACATATTTTTTTCTCTGCGTGTACTGAACCACCTTTTCTGAAATTACCAGGGAACGTACAGGGATGGCCCCCGGTTAAAATAGGTTACAAGTTTAGTTGAATTTCGGAAGGGGCCGCGTACTTCCCCTATACCCTATTTTTTTAAAAATGCTACATCTATAAAATAGAATAAAAGTAGGTAAAAAGACTTTTTAAGTTAAACGGTTTTATGTTAAACATACATTGCAATGTTTAAGATAAATGTACTAAAAACCAAAAAATAATAAAATAGATACAATCGTGGGAATTGTAAACATATGCATAGACTAGACTAAAATAAAACCGTGGGGCACGTCAATTGTCTAAAAATTATCGACTTAATGTGCGATAGAAGAATCGTTTAATTCGTCGTTAGGCAGTTGGCCCGCAGACGGTGAGGAAATTACTTACTATTTTCTTGCTCATGGAAATTCCAATAGTTATACACTCCATGTAAATAAAAGAGATATTTCAACTAGTTTATCGTTGGACATTCACACTGCTGGCTTGCGAGGAATCGTTTCACTGCTCGTAGTTTGCCTTTAATCGACAAAGTACTACTCGCTCACCACTATGAAACCCTAAAACTCGCTTATAATCGAGCTTGCTAGCTTGTTTCCACATTCTAGCCCTACTTAACACACGTCCATCGTTGTCGGTTGAACAACTGCCTAATTATAGTGTAACATTACAAAACAAACATGTTAATCAACGATTGTAGACATTTGACGTGCCCCACGGTTTTATTTTAGTCTAGTCTATGCATATGTTTATAATTCCCACGATTGTATCTATTTTATTATTTTTTGGTTTTTAGTACATTTATCTTAAACATTGCAATGTATGTTTAACATAAAACCGTTTAACTTTTTTACCTACTTTTATTTTCTAGTTTTTATACCCTCCACCATAGTATGGAGGGTATATTAAGTTTGTTTTTCCGTTTGTAACGCATTGAAATACTCATTTGCGACCCTATAAAGTATATATATTCTTGATCAGGGTAAAATTCTAAGTCGATCTGAGCACGTCCGTCCGTCCGTCCGTCTGTGGTAATCACTCTAGCATCCACAAAAATGGAGATAGGACGCTAAAATTTTGGGAAAATGCGTCTTTTGTTTGCAGGCAGGTCAAGTTCGATGATGGGCTATATCGGTCCACGTTTTGGTATAGCCCCCATATAACGGTACCCCCCGATTTACGGTATTTTGACGTTTTTAGCTACATTTTCAGACCGATTTGGCTATAATTTGACATTTAGGGTTCTTAAGTGTCAATAAACATATACAACAAAACTTGTGGACATAGGTCCACGTTTTGGTATAGCCCCCATATAACGGTACCCCCCGATTTGCGGTATTTTGACGTTTTTAGCTACATTTTTAGAACGATTTAGCTATAATTTGACATTTAGGGTTCTTAAGTATCAATAAACTTATATAACAAAAGTTGTGGACATAGGTCCCCGTGTTGGTATAGCCCCCATATAACGGTACCCCCCGATATACGGTATTTTGACGTTTTTAGCTACATTATCAGACCGATGTAGCTATAATTTGACATTTAGGGTTCTTAAGTGTTAATAAACTTATATATTAGAAGTTGTGGACATAGGTCCACGTTTTGGTATAGTCCCCATATAACGGTACCCCCCGATTTGCGGTATTTTGACGTTTTTAGCTACATTTTCAGACCGATGTAGCTATAATTTGACATTTAGGGTTCTTAAATGTCAATAAACTTATATAACAAAAGTTGTGGACATAGGTCCACGTTTTGGTATAGCCCCCATATAACGGTACCCCCCGATTTACGGTATTTTGACGGTTTTAGCTACATTTTCATACCGACTTAGATATATTTTGACATTTAGAGTTCTTAAGTGTCATTAAACTTATTTAACAAAACTTGTGGACATAGGTCCACGTTTTGGTATAGCCCCCATATAACGGTACCCCCCGATTTGCGGTATTTTGACGTTTGTAGCTACATTTTCAGACCGATTTAGCTATAATTTGACATTTAGTGTTCTTAAGTGTCAATAAACTTATATAACAAAATTTGTGGACATAGGTCCACGTTTTGGTATAGCCCCCATATAACGGTAGCCCACTGATTTACGGTATTTTGACGTTTTTAGCTACATTTTTAGACCGATGTAGCTATAATTTGACATTTAGGGTTCTTAGATGTCAATAAACTTATATAACAAAAGTTCTGGACATAGGTCCACGTTTTGGTATAGCCCCCATATAACGGTACCCCCCGATTTACGGTATTTTGACGGTTTTAGCTACATTTCCAGACCGATTTAGCTATAATTTAGGGTTCTTAAGTATCAATAAACTTATATATCAAAAGTTGTGGACATGGGTCCACGTTTTGGTATAGCCCCCATATAAAGGTACCCCCGATTTACGGTATTTTGACGTTTTTAGCTACATTTTCATACCGATATAGCTATAATTTGACATTTAGGGTTCTTAAGTGTAACTAAACTTATATAACAATAGTTGTGAACCTAGGTCCACGTTTTGGTATAGCCTCCATATAACGGTACCCCCCGATTTACGGTATTTTGACGTTTTTATCTACATTTTCAGACCGATTTAGCTATCAATTTACGTTTAGGGTTCTTAAATGTCAATAAACTTATATAACTAGTGGACATAGTTCAATGTTTTGGAATAGCCCCCATATAACGTTACCGCCCGAATTCAGGTATTTTGAGAATTTTACCAACAAGTTTTAACCGAATTATCTGTAATTTGAACATTTGACATTTGAAATTCTTAGTGGTCACCACACCTCTCCACCAAAAATTGTCAAGAAAGCCCCCATATACCGGTACCTCCCGATTTTCAGTAATTTGATGATTTTAGCTACAATATTAAACCGAACTAGCAGTAATTTGACATTTGAAGTTCTTAGTGGTCAACACCTGTCCATCAAAAATTGTCAACATAGGTCCATGTTCGGATATAGCTCCCATGTAACGGTACCTGCCAATTTTCAGTAATTTGGCAATTTTAGCTACAATTTTTAACAGAACTAACTGTAATTTGACATTTGAAGGTTGTAGTGGTCACCACACATCTGCATCAACAATTTTCAACATAGCCCCAATATAAGGATACTTCCCGCTTTTCGGCACTTTGAGGATTTTACTTAAAATGTTTAAAAGAACGTAGGTCCATGTTTTTGTATAGCCCCAAAACAAACCTCCCGATTTTCCGTACCTTAGCTTTATTTTTTGGACGAACTTTCTGTAATTTGAAATTTAAAAGTCAACAAAAATTCTGCAACAAAAATTGCTCATTTAAGTTCATATTTTCGTATAGCCCAGATACCTCCGAACTAGCTGTTAATGACATTTGAAGTTCCCACGTTAAGTACCGATTTTCGATATTTTGAGGATTCTAGCTAAATTTTTTAACCGAATTAGGAGTTATTTGGCTCCCACCAAAAACTGTCAACATAGGCCCATGTTTTATTATAACCCCTATATAACAGTACCTCCCAATTTCTAGCCCACCAAAAATTGTCAACAGTTAGATATAGGCACCATAAAAAAGAGCCTCCCGAATGAAGCATTTTATGTACATTATCTGACATTTTAACGTACTCACTTAAAGTTGGGGACAGGAATGAATATTTTATGGTGGAGGGTATGAAAAGTTCGGCCCGGCCGAACTTAATGCTTTTTTACTTGTTAGTTTTTATTTCGCATTCTGTTTAATTCATTTAGTGCTTCATTATTGCAAGGTTTCTTGCCCGTTAGTTTATTGCAGTCCAACTGTACCGCTAACACGTATCATTTTTAGCCACCCTTACGCCACACAGTCCTCAACACGATAAAAAATCTTGACTTGGGTGGTGGATTCAGGCTGGATTAATCAGATACCTAAATTACAGATTCAATTTCTAAATTTAAATCTTAATTATACGCCATTTAGTGGCTGCGCCCATCTTAAATATTGAGGCTGTATAGTGCACTGTATTCTTCTTGTCAAGTCCTTTTTTTGATACCCATATTGGTGGGATTAATAAAAAATTTTTATCAGCCATTTGGTAGCGACGGCCATCATAGATTTCAATTTTGCATAGTAAATTGTATTCTACTTGTAGAAACCTTTCATTTTATACCCATGTTGATAGGATTGATAAAACCTAAGTTATCCGCCATTTTGAAGAGGCCGCCATCTTGGATTTTAATTTTATATAGTACATTGTATTCTACTGGTTGAGCACTTTCATTTGATACCCATATTGATGGGATTGATAAAACCTACGTTATCCGCCATTTTGTAGCGGCCGCCATCTTGGATTTCAATTTTTATAGTATATTGTATTCTGCTTGTTGAGCCCTTTCATTTGATACCCATATTGATGGGATTGATAAAACCTACGTTATCCGCCATTTTGTAGCGGGGGCCATCTTGAATTTATAATGATAATGAATAAACATAATTGTATTGTCACCAAAATTCAAAGTGTATACAAAATTTCAGATTAATCGGTTGACAGGAAGAGGGTGAAATTTGAATTACTAAATTTGACCCAAGAATAAATAATAAAACAAACGGGGTGAGCTAAATAATAAAACCATTTAAAAATGTTTGTACGTTTGTTTGTTTGTAATTTATGGACTCGAAAACCGCTGAACCGACCTTCCTGAAAAATTGTGGGTATATTGCAATATCGACTGAAAGTATAAAATAGGCTATATGAATTTATGAAATTCCGCGTCGATCGCAAGTACCTCCAAAAAATGTAGATTTTCTATGCTGATATCTAATGAATGGTTACAGATACAGTCTCCAAATTTGGAATGAAATAAATTTGTCAAACTATATTCAAATCAATTCAGATTTGGATGTAGCTCCCATATATATTTTCGACAGATTTCATGTATTTTATGCACCAAACACGCTATGTTCAATTCAATGAAATTTGGAATGTGTGACGGAATTTGATCTAGAAATAAGTATGCCAAATTATACTGAAATCGGTTCAGATTTTGATATATCTCCCATATATATTTTCGGCCGATTTCATGCATCATACACAGCACTGAACGGGTAGAAAACGCTTTCTTCTCTCCTTTATTTGTTCATTAAAGTATTAAAAATGATAGCATCTAAAGTTAATATAATTATAGTTATTCCTCTATATATTATCTTAGTCGGGGTAGCGAAGCGCACCGGGTTCAGCTAGTTAATAATATTTGCTACTGTGGTGGGATCTTGTGGAACAAAGATATTGTTAAAAACCTACAAGCTTGTACAAATGTTCCTCGAGCCTCTAAAAATATTCTTAAAAACCTTAAAAACTTGTAAAATATTTCTCGAACCACTAAAAGTATTCTTAATAAAAAATAATTTAAAAAAATTGATTAATCAATTGAATTAATCGAGCTAACATGGCCTAAGGAATTTGTATTGAAAAATTAATTCTAGTGAAGTACCTCACACCCAACGACTATGCTACGATCGTTTCGCTGGTGGTTTAAGCCAGCTCATCAAGCATATTTTGAATGTAAATGACTAGAAGACTGATTTTGATAACTTCTATTTATACAAACATTTTTACAAATTTGTAGATATGAAGTATTTTTTGAAGTCTTTTTCTATATCAAGTCACCCTAGTGTCTTGTCTAGGAATCATTTTCTCAATACATACACATGTGCAATCGAAGGGGGTTTCCTCCATTTCGGAAGTTTTTGTTAATTCATATCAAAGAAGTGTTGATATGATAGGTTGGTAGCTATTTCGGGCCAAAAATGAAGACAAAATCCTCAAAATATCTGAAATCGGGTGGTAGCGCTATATGGGGGCTATAGGAAAAAATGGACCCGTATTCATGTATTGTCATCCAAATCTGAAAAGTGTGCGAAGTTTCAGTTATATTGGTCCACTACAATGCGTTAAAAATGAATTACTAGATTTGAACTAAATCGGGTCGTACAGCTAAATGGGGGCTATAGGAAAAAAATGGACCCATATTGGTTTTGGTTTCATATTCATGTATTGTCATCCAAATCTGAAAAGTGTGCAAAGTTTTAGTTCGATTGGTCAATTGCAACTGTGTCAAAAATGAGTTACCAGATTTGAAAAGCAAGATAAAGGAAACAATGCAACAAGTTAAATAAAACACTGTAAAAATGGACCCATATTGGTTTTGGTTTTATATTCATGTATTGTTATCCAAATCTGAAAAGTGTGCAAAGTTTTAGTTCGATTGGTAAACTGTAACTGTGTCAAAAACGAGTTACCAGATTTGAACTAAACGGACACCAAAGCAAGTTAAATAAAAACCTGTAAAAATCCACAAGCCAGTTCAATTTGTCCTCGAGTTTCTTAAAATATTCTGAAAAGTCTATAATTGTTCCACAAACATCCCAGATGGGATAAGGGAGTCTTCTCTCATATCAATGAGTGCACCCCGATTCATATTAGCTCAATGCCATGGGACCTACAGTTTATCGTCGAGGCCGTAAGCCGTGTCTTAAGACACCACTTGTAGAGAAGTTTTACATGGCTGAAATACTCAGGAAATGTCGCCAACATTACTTAGGGATATTTTGCCTCCGTTGAAAATTGTTTGATGTTGCTTGTCCGGGGAATCGAACCCACGACCTTCAGCGTGCAAGGTGGGTTTGCATACCGTTGTTGTTTTTGCTGTAGCAGTGTTTGTTATTATATTTGTATGTTCGTTCTTCTGTTTAATCTGGCTCTGGGTCTATCTCCAGTTCCAGGAAAGTGGCTGCTTCGATGGGATGTAACCACAGATCCACTGGAGTTAGATGAGTAAATTTGGCTGGGCACTTGAAAAGGTGTTTTGTGTCGTGCGGGCCCATGCCACATACTGGGCAGATGTCTTGCACGGCGCGGTCGATTTCCGCCCAATGAGAATTTAGGCGACTGCAATATCCCGAGCGTAGTTGAGCCAAAACTACTCTAGTTTGTCGTGGCAGCTGGCGCTCCTCAGCTGCAATAGATGGGGGATGTATTTCGAGGACTTTATTCACACTATAATTGCTTAAGGCCTTGGCAACTGCATCCGTGTGAATAATATTTAAACCTGCTTGATATGCTTGTTGATCTAGGGGTTCTCTCCTGTATCGTTGGACCTCTCCCTCTAGAGCATGATATCCTTCCTGATCTGCCTGAATGTGTCGGGCCTACCCACAAAATGGTGATTGGGATGGCTCACACGGTAACATCCAAGCAGGTACTGCAACGAAAGCATCTCATTGTGTTGCTTTACTGGAAGAATCTCTGTCTCCTCATGTCGATGGTCCACTGAAGATTTGAAGAGACACCCTGTTGCTGTTCTCAGGGCGGCATTCTGGCAAGTTTGAATCTTTTTCCAATTCGTATCACATAATTTCGGATACTAGACTGGCGCCGAATAGCTTACCACAGACCGACCTATCGCGTTATACGTGGTCAACAAGGTTTCTTTATCTGCACCGCAAGTGCTGCCGGCTAGGGACTTGAGGACCTTGTTCCTACCTTTTAGTTTGTCGCAGATAGCTGTGGCGTGCGCGCACGACGTAAAAGTAGTGTCGAATGTGAACCCTAAAATTTTGGGGCAGTTTGTGGTCGGAATTCTGCTACCGTCGACCACGACGTTCAATTCTCTTCCAAACTGCGATGTCCATGTGGTGTGGCTGTTGATTATGTGGCGGAAATCTGCATATTCCTCGAATGGAAAAAGGTAGTAAGATCGGTTAAATAGTTGTACAGTCTCTCACAGATGTCATCAGGATAGGTACCCGACGCCATACGTTACGATCTCGATGTCGTCTAGAGGGGGCGTCATACAGGAGAGGTAGAGGTTAAACAGTTCCGGAGATATCACCCCACCTTGGGGAACTCCCTGTTTCACTCTACGGGGTTTGGACTTCTTGTCCCTGAATTCCACGTACGACTGGCGTCCACACATATAATTGACTATCCAACGTTTCAAGCTTGGCCGGAGGTTGTCTGCCTGACTGTATCAAAAGCTTTTGATAAGTCAAGCGCCACCATCGCTGTTATATCGCACGGCTGTCTCAGGTTGAGTCCTTGACAAATATGTGTGGTAATGTCGTGTAGCGCAGTTGTCGTGCTGTGCTGCCTACGGAATCCATGCTGATGATCGGCAACTTGATAGCTATTTCTGATACTGGGAAGCCCTAAGGTCTCAAGGGTCTTTGCTACGGGCGACAAAAGCGAAATCGGCTTGTACGATTCACTTTTGCTGGCATCTTTGCCGGGCTTCCGTAGTGGGATTACCCTGCCCATTTTCCAGACTTCGGGAACAATGAGGGTGGATAGCGATAAGTTGAAAACTTTAGTGAGATACTCCACTCCCGGCTCATCCAGCTGCTTCAGCATTACCATAGAGATTCCACCAGGGCCCAAAGCTTTGGATGATTTAGCGTTCCTGATGGCATTGGCAACAACATCCATTGTAAACTGCGGTGGTTCCTCCACGGCAGGAAGAGATCTGATGCGACGTAATACTCTTCTCTTCGCCCTGTCACTCTCGAGGTGCACGACAAACTGTGGATTGAAATAACTTGCGCACCTCTTCGCGTCAGTCAACTTAACGTCGCCAAACGTGACTGAGGTCCTATCTTCCCTTCTAGCAGGGTTCGAGAGTGACTTAACCGTTGCCCACAATTCACCTATACCGGCTCCAATGTTGCAACTCTTCAGATGATTTAACCACTTGTTCCGCTTACGCTCGCCGACAAGCCTGTTAACTTCCAGTGTCAGCTCTCTGACTCTGGGGTCATTGGGGTTGGTTCGGCGAAGCTCATCACGCTCATTTGCTAATCCCGTCGCCTCTTCTGAGAAGTTTGGTCTTACTTAGGGTATTCGACCAGCAGGGATATGGCGAGCAGCTGCAGCAGTGATGATGTCTCGGAACGTCCTTTCCGCTGCCCTCATGATGCGCATTAAAGTCCCCCAGTACCAGACGATTTTGACTTTCCAAAACGGGCTAATGTTAGGCACGTAATCTGAGATACAGCTATTTCTCGGCGGGATGTATGCGTACAGCAACTCTATCTCGGCAGTTCCAAACCTGTCTGCTACCCCCATACATTCCATGTACGGGTCATTAGAGACAGGCTTAAACGAGATAGGTATGTATTGGAGAGACTGGTGCAATAAGAAAGCTAATACCCCACCTCCACTTCTGGTGCGATCCTTCCTTAGCACGTTGTCACCATCGCAACGTTGTAAGCTACAGTTGTTGTTGAGCTTGGTTTCTTGTACCGCAGCGACATTGATATTCCTCGGACTCATGAAATCTACTATTTCCTCGATCTTACCTCAGAGTCCATTGCAAATAAATTGCAAAAAGGATGCATTTTCCGGGATTGGGGCAACATCGGCTGGTGTTAAAGGCTGTATGTGCGGTTGTTGTCGAGGGGACTGCGGGGGAGTTTCATAATCAGACGACGAGGTAGTTTCGTAATCCAATGCCGACTCACTGGGGACTGTATTCACACAGCATGCATCAATATAGTCCCTGTCGTAGTCCCTCACGTGGACAAGTCCAGATCAACCCTTAAATGCACCCACTCCTGACACCAATTACATCCCACCGCAGGCCGGATGTGGGTGAAGATGTGGATGTGACAAACCGAGCACAAATATATTGGTCTTGTGTTTTCCTGCGTCCCGGTACGGACAAAAGGGTTTGGAACAGGCATTCCTGGATATGCTGCTTCCAACACAGAAAAACGAAACAAATACAAACATATGTACTCTGAGATGACAGCCGCTGGCCGGAACAATGATGTTGTGTAGTTCCGGGTCAGTCCGGTACAAAGAACCCGCTGCCGTGGGATTGGTGCATACCGTTGCACCACGGTGACACCCGTGGTAAAAATATTCCTCAACCCTCTAAATGTAACCGTAAAAATCCACAAGGCTTTAAAAATGTTACTCGAGCCTTTTAATATATTCTTAAAAATCCACAGACCTGTAAAAATATTCCGCGACCTTTTATAAATATTTTTAAAAATTCACAAGCTTCCAAAAATGTTCCTCGGACGTATTGAAATGCTACACGAGCCTTTACCAATATTCTTAAAAATCAACAAGCCTGCAAAGAATGTTCCTCGAGCCTCTTAAAATATTCTTAAATTCCACAAGCCTGTTAAAATGTTTCTCGAGCCTCTAAAAATATTATTTAAAATCCACAAGCCTGTAAAAGTTTTTTTTTTAAAAATTCACTAGCCTATAACAATGTTCTTCGAACATTCAAGAATATATTTAAATATCCACAAGCCAGTAAAAATATTCCTCGAACATCTGAAAACATCTTGCAAAAATGTTCCTTGATCTTCTAAAAAAACATTCCCAAAAACCCACAAGCCTGCAAAAATGTTCCTCAAGTCTTCCAAAATATTCAAAAAATCCAGAGGACTGTACAAATGTCCATCGAACTTCTTAAAAAATATTGTAAAAATCCGCAAGCCTGTGAAAATGTTCCCCGAGGCTCCAGGAAATATTCTTAAAAATCCACAAGTCTGGAAAAGTGTTCTCCCAGCTTCTCATTAATTTCTTAAAAATCAACAATTCTTAAAACTCTGTTAGCTTGTAAAAATGTTCTTCACGTCTCTAAAAATATTCTTATAAATCCACCAGCTTATAAAAAGGAGGCTAAAAAGAGGCTAAAGGACGAAGCCTCTCAATTATTCTTAAAATCCATTAGCATGTAAAAATATTTTTCGCGTCTCTAAAACAATTCTGAAAAATCCACAATGCTTTAAAAATATACTTCGAGCTTCGAAAAATATTTGTAAAAATCGGTGATCCTGCGAGAAAAATCCTCGAGTCTCTTAAAATAGCCTTTAATCCAACAGGCTGCAAAAATTTTCCTCGAGCCCCTAAAAATATGATTAAAAATCTCTAGAAATATTCTTAAAAATCCACAGGTATGCAAAAATGATCCTCGAGCCTCTTAAAATGTCTTACAAATCCACAAGCCTTTAAAAATGTACCTTGAACTTCAAAAAATGTTTTTTAATATCCTCAAGCCTGTGAAAAATATTCCAAAAATAAAATATTCTTTAAATGTACGACCCTGTAACAATGTTCTCTAGCCTCTAAAAATATTCTTAAACTTCCACAGGCCTGTGAAAATGTTCCTCGAGCCTCTACAAATATTCATTCAAATCCACAGCTGTATAAATATTCTCTTCAACCTATAAAAAATATTTCTTGAAAAATCTACAAGTCTGTGAAATGTTCCTTGTTCCTCTAAAACCCCTGTCGTAAAAAATAATGTCAATTGACCCTTTTTCGGAATCTCACTCACATTTCCAAGTATTTAGCCTTTAATGTGTTCTCCCGTCCCATAAAACATTTCATTGTCCCCAATGTCGCTGTAGTTAGGGGAGTTAATACCACAATGGCAATTTCAAATTTTCCTGCATCTGAACCTGTCACATCGCGCCAATCAAACCCTCTCAATACTTGTACATACAAACGACATGCACATGCTGTGTTTGCTCAAGCTTTTCGTTATGTTGCCCTGCAATTGTATCGTTGAATTGTATTCGACGCATAACCTTGGTCCATTGTGGATGGTGCGATGTAGCAAAAAAGGCATTAGCTATGTGTGTTGAGCTCTGCTAGGCTGCCGTTTTGTTGTTGTTCTCTTTTCCGCAGGAGTACAACATTTGCGAAACACTATCAGCTGTCTGTGTGCCATACATCAACCCAAAACAAGTTGAATGTAAACAATGACTGCTGCTACTACCACCACCACCAACAATGCAGCTTTATTCCACTGGGAATGCTGTGAAATGTAGGAGCAGGGTAAATATTTGTGTCCATTTGGTGCACAAATACCATTTGAAAAACTTAGCTAGACAGCCAGTCGGGCAGCCAGTCAGCGAAACAACCGACCAACCAACCATCCACCCAACTAACCATGGTCAAAAATATTTACTCATCATGAAGTACGGGAGTTGTTGAGAAATGACAGCAAATGAAGTAAGGGTATGGGAATTTGAAGAGCCATCAAATTTAAAAGCTGCATTTATGGAGTAACATAAATATTTGAGGATTGGAAATTTTGAATTATTTGAATTTATTTTTAGTGGCTTTCATTTATCCTCGGAATTGTTTTGATGGAGGTGAACACGATTGAACAGGTATCAGTTACGGTAAGCATTATTTTTATTATACCCTCCGCAATGTAAGGAGGGTCTATTAATTTTATTTTCCGATTGGAATGCATTAGAGTAATTATTTGTGAACCTATAATGTATACATATTTGAGTATAGGACAAAGTTTGCACTATTATAATACGCAGATCAAATTAAGTGTTATTGAACAAAGCTCACAAATTTAGCAAAACAAAATAATTTGCGTGGAAGTTATGGCCGCGTAAATAAGCATAGGTAAAAACGCGTTGAAGCTAGCGAGGATTTTTACGTTGCTATTCGATTGCTGGTGAAATCATTCAAATGACGGACATCTGTCCAAAGTAAAGGTAGAAGAAAAAAGTGAAGATTACACTTCTAAAGAATTATTTACTTACTTAGCTGGCCCATTACAGAACATTTGTTCAATAGACCGAACTAAGAAAAGATCTCAAATTCTCTCTGTTTAGTGCTTCGCTTTCTGGAATACCGCGCCTTGTCATCTCTTCATCCACTTGTTTGCGCCGCCTATTCTTTGGCCTGCAATTCAGCGTTAGAGGGTTCATCATCGCTCATTCTTATGATATGGCCTACCCAACGCAATCGCTGCATCTCGATACGTTTATCTATACCGATGCCGTAGTATAGCTGATACAGCTCTTGGTTCATGCGACGTCGATATTCACCGTTAACTCAGATTGGTCCGTAGATTTTTCAAAGAATTTTTTTTTTCTCAAACACGCCAAGCACTGCCTTATCTGTATGCGCAAGTACCCAGGCTTCGGAACCATACATCAGCACGAGTAGTATCAGTGTCTTGTAAAGCGTTGCTTTTATACCCTCAACATTTATGCTAGCGAGGGTATGTACACTTTCATACGGGCAAAATGTGCCTCATCGAAATAATGGTTTTAGACCCCAAGTATGTTTGGACGAAATGTGTTACAGACAATTTGAAGTTGATTTAACCATGTCCGTCCGTCTGTCTGTTTGGCTGGTTGGAGCGCACGATAACTTTCGAACGGATCAACCGATTCGGTCCAAAATTTAGCTTTCGTAATATTTTGCCCTAACTTAGTTTAAGTTCAAATATGCATTATATCGGACCACTCCTTCCGGTACCTCCCCCACAAAAGTTTAAAATGTTCGGAAAATTTGTGCGCACGATAACTCTTGAAGGGAGTGACCGATTTGGTCCATACTTTGGACATCGTAAAGTTTATTCCAATATGGAATCTTGAATCGTTTTGATGTTTGCTGAAACAACTTGTATTCACTGCCCTCCATACGGCGGTAAAAGTTTCAACAGGGACAAGTCTTGCTTCCTGAGAAAATAGCGTGAAAGGTGCAAAAAACTCCTATGACACCGTGTGTAGTTGTTGGAGCGCCAATTAACTCCCGAACGAATTTGCCGATTCGGTCTAAAATTTGGCCTTCTTAATATTTTGTCCAAGCTTACTTTAAGTTCGAAAAAGAGCCATATCGGTCTACTCCTTCAGGTAACTCCCCCACTAAAGTTCCAAAAGGTTGGGAAAAATTGTGCGCACTATAACTCTTGAAGGGAGTGACCAATTTGGTTCACACTTTACACATCCTAATATATCTACCAGATATGGATCAGGTTCGAATGTTGACTATATTTGTCCTCTCATTCGCGTACCTCCCCCGCAAAAATTCGGACAAGTTTTGTTGAAACAACTTGCATTTGCTACCTCCATTACAACGGTAAAAGTTTTTTCAGGGGCAAGTCCACGCTTTTTGAGAAAACAGCCTGAAAGATGCAAAAAACCCTACGGCACCATATGCAGTGGTTGCAGAGCACGATAACTCTCGAACTGATGAAACGATTAAGTCCAAAATTTGGCCTTCGTCATATTTTGTCCAAACTTAGTATCAGTTCGAAGATGAGCAATACTGGTCCACAACTTCCGGTACTTCCCCCAATTATTTATCAAAATTTCACAAAAATGGTATGCACGATATCTCTTGAACGGGGCAACCAAACCAAATTTAGTTTAACTTATAAAATGGTCCATATTGGTCCTCTCCTTAGGGTACCTCCACCACAAAAGTTCAAAGTTTCAATTAACATAGGCTGAGGGTATATCTCTGTCTGCAAAGCCGACTGATACTTTCTTACTTCTTATTTGACGAGTTGTGGCTTTGTTTTAAAAGTACTTACTTAAGCCAAAGTAGCATCTGTTGGCCAATACAATTCTTCTTTTTATTTCACAACTGATGTCGTTTGTTGTGTTTACCGTGGTGCTGAGGTATACGAAGTCTTTTACTACCTCAAAATTATAGGAACCAACTTAAACAGTTGGTCCGATCTCAATGGACGCATTGCGCGTCGACAATATCAGCTTGGTCTTCTCACCGTTTACCGTCAGACCCACTTTAGCAAATTCTCCTTCGACCTTCATAGAGCTACCAGTTACTTCTTTTACTGATCGTCCCATGATGTCTATATCATCAGCATAAGCACGTAACATGTGGCGATTGGTGTAGATTGTGCCACTTCTTTTGACGTTTGTCTCTCGTATAACCTTTTCTAGCAGGATGATGAAACGATCACATGAAAGGCTGTTTCCTTGTCTCAAACCTCTTTTGGTACAAAACTCTTCGGAGAGGTTCTTTCGTATTTTAACTGAAGATCTTGTGTCAGTTAAAGTCATTTTACAAAGCCGAATGAGCTTTGCAGGGATATCAAATGTAGACATGGCTTGGAATACCTTAGAACGTAGTGGGCTGTCGAAGGCTACTTTATAATCGACAAAAAGGTGGTAGGTGTCGATCTGCATCTCTTGGGTCTTCTGCCCCAGGGTAAATATCTGGTCAATGGTGGACTTGCCAGGTCTAAAGCCGCATTGGTATGGTCCAAGTATATCGTTGACCATGGGCTTTATTCGTTCGCACAATATCCCTAACACTATCTTGTAGGCGATAGGGAGAATACTTATGCCCCTATAGTTTGAGCATAAAGTCTTATCTCCTTTCTTATGATCAAGTTCCAATCGTCGGGTACGCGTTCTTCCTGCCAGATGATGCTAACTAGCTGATGCATACAACTTATCAGAGTGTCGCCTCCAGTTTTAAACAGGTCGGCTGGTAGGCCATCAGCCTTATTATTCTTCAGCTTGTTTATTGCTGTCTTTACCTCATCTTGGCCGGGTGGTATACATTCAATACCATCTTTTGGGATTGGATCTGTGGTTTCTTCTTCTTATTGGACACCAACAGTATGCAAAAATGTTCTTTCCATATCCTTAGCACACTATTTGTATCAGTTACCAGATTACCTTACTGGACTCTACACGAGGATGTGCCAGTGCCAAAGCCATCAGTTTGATATTTCACTCTTTGGTAGAATTTTCGAACTTCATTCTGTCCTGTACATCTCGATTTGTTCAAACTCCCGCTTTTCCATCTCTCTCTTTTTTCTAAGGGCAAGACGTTTCTCCTCTTTACTGACTGTAAAGTAGCCCTATATGCCGCAGTTTTCTCTTCGGTAGCAGCACGACACTCCTGGTCATACCATGGATTCCTTGGTGGAGGTCTCTGGTGTCCAAGTACTGATTTTGCGGCTGTTTGCATGGAGTGGGCAATGTTTTGCCATTGTCCTGATATGTCATAGGGACTAGGAGTGCTTTGATTACGTAGTTGGCCAGTTGAGTGGAATACCTGGTCAATGGTAGACTTGCCAGGTCTAAAGCCGCATCGGTATGGTCCAATTATTTCGTTGACCATTGGCTTAAGTCGTGTGCACAATATCCCTGACGCTATCTTGTAAGCGATAGGGAGAAGACTTATACCCCTCTAGTTGAAGCATAAAGTCTTATCTCCTTTCTTATGGCCTCCGGTTTTAAACAGCTCGGCTGGTAGGCCATCAGCTCCTGCTGAATTGTTATTCTGGTTTATTGCTGTCTTTACCTCATCTCGGACGGGTGGTGTACATTCAATACCATCTTCTGCGATTGGATCTGTGGTATCTTCGTCAATTTCGCTACTATTGGATACCAACACTATGGAAAAATGCTCTTTCCATATCCTTAGCACACTATCTGTATCAGTTACCAGATTACCTTGCTGGTCTCTACAGGAGGATGTGCCAGTGCCAAAGCCATCAGTTTGATATTTCACTCTTTGGTAGAATTTTCGGACTTCATTCTGTCTCCTGTACGTCTCGATTTGTTCACACTCCCGCTTTTCCATCTCTCTTTTTCCTGTGGAAAACACATTTCTCCTTTCTCCTTTTTTACCGATACATCTCTCGTGCGCTACCCGTTGCTACTGATTGTAAAGTAGCCCTTTATGCCGCATTTTGCTCTTCGGTAGCAGCACGACACTACTGATCATACCATGGATTCCTTGGTGGAAGTCTCTGGTATCTAAGTACTGATTTTGCGGCTGTTTGCATGGAGTGGGCAATGTTTTGCCATTGTCCTGATATGTTATTGGGGCGAGGAGTGCTTTGATTATGCAATTGGACCAGTTGAGTGCAATATGCTGTGGCTATCTGTTGTGATTGCAGCTTACGATGTCCAACTTCCGTGTTGTGTCTGTTCGCACTTTGTTTGCAACGTTTAATCTTGTACGTACCTTTGCTGCAAGAAGGTAGTGGTCCGAGTCTATGTTTGCTCCTCGAAACGATAGTACATCCAACACGCTCGATGCATGTCTTCCATCTATCACAAAGTGATCATTTGATTTCTTGTTCTTTGATCTGGAGACAGCCAGGTGTCCTTATGAATATCGAGATGCTTAAATGAAGTACTGTGTACTACAATGTTTCTTGCAGCGGCCAATTCTATCAGCCTCAAACCATTGTCAGATGTTTCATTATGGAGACTTAATTTTCCTACTGATGGGCCAAAGATATTCTCCTTTCCAATTTCGGCAGTAAAATCGCCTAGTAAAATTTTAATGTCATGGGCAGGACAACGGTCATAAGTTTCTTCTAAGCGCTCGTAAATTATACCTTTGGTCTGTTTATACCCTCAGCCTTTAGGCTAAAGAGGGTATTTACACTTTGATACGACCAAAAATGTGCCTCATCGAAATAATGGTTTTAGACCCCAAGTATGTTTGTACGATATCCGTTTCAGACAATTTTGAGTAGATCTAGCAATGTCCGTCCGTCTGTCTGTCTGTCTGTCTGTCTGTCTGTCCGTCTGTCTGGCTGGCTGGTGCGCACGATAACACTCGAACGGATCAATCGATTTGGTTCAAATTTTGGGTATCGAAATATTTTGTCCAGATTCGATTTAAGTTCGAAGATGGGCCATATAGGTCCACTCCTTCAGGTACCTCCCCCACAAATGTTCAAAAATTGTCGCAAAACTTGTGCGCACGATAACTCTTGTAGGGAATAACCGATTTGGTCCACACTTTGCACATCTTGTAATTTCTACCAAACTTAGATGAGGTTCCAATATGGACTCAATCAGTCCACTCCTTCGGGTACCTCCCACACAAAATTTCGGAAAAGTTCAGTTTAGGACCTGGTTGTATTCGCTGTCCTCTATACGACGCTGTAAATTTCATTAGGGGCAAGTCCATACTTCCTAAGAAAATAGCCTGAAAGTTACAAAAACCCCTATGACACCGTGTGTAGTGGTTGGAGCGCAAGATAACTCTCGAACGGATCTGCCGATTCGGTCCAAAATTTGGCTTTCGTAATATTTTGCCCAAATTTAGTTCAAATTCAAAGATGGATAATATTGGTCCACTCCTTCCGGTACCTGCCCCACAAAAGTTCGAAAATGTTCGGAAAATTTATGCGTACGATAACTCTTGAAAGAAGTAACCGATTTGGTCCATACTTTGCACATTATGAAATTTCTACCAGACTTAGATGAGGTTCCAATATGGACTCAATCGGTAAACTCCTTCGAGTACCTCCCACACAAAATTTCGGAAAAGTTCAGTTTAGGATCTGCTCTCGAATCGCCTTGGTTTTTATTGTAACATCTTGTATTCACTGTCCCCTATACGAAGGTACAAGTTTCCTCAGGGGCAAGTCCATACTTCCTGAAAAAATAGCCTGAAAGTTAAAAAAACAAACCCTATGACACCATGTTTATGGGTGGAAGTGCAAGATAATTCTCGACCGAAATGCCGATTCCGGCCAAAATTTGACCTTCGTAATATTGTTTCCAAACTTAGTTTAAGTTCGTTAATAAGCCATATCGGTCCACTCCTTCAGGTACCTACCCCACAAAAGTTCAAAAATATTCGGAAAAATTGTGCGCACGATTACTCTTGATGGGAGTGACCGATTTGGTCCATACTTTACACATTCTCATAATATCTACCAGATATAGATCTGGTTCGAATATGGACTATATTTTTCCACTCCTTCCCGTACCTTCCACACAAAATTTTTTCACTTTAAGACCTGCTATTGAATCACTTTGATTTTTGTTGAAGCAACTTACATTCGCTGCCTCAGTTACGATGGTAAAATTTGTTTCAGGGGCAAGTCCATACTTCTTGAGAAAACAGCCCGAAGGGTGTAAAAACCCCCTATGGCACCCCCATGGTCTATGTCGGTCCATTCCTTTAAATACATTTTCCGCAAAACTTTTGAACTTTAATCCTAATCAACAATTTTGTCGGTTCATACGACCAAAATTTTGAAATCCCCTAAATACATAAGTTTTTTGTGAAAAAAAGTGTTTCAATTTGCACAGGCTGAGGGTATATCTCTGTCGGCAAAGCCGACTGATACTTTTTTACTTGTTGCCATTGTCTTCAGTCTTGTCATTAGCGCAAATAAAGCTGATGTTGAAGAATTTTGATTTTAATCGAATTGCAGCGAGTCTCTCATTCACTGGGGTGAAGTTGGAGTCCAGATGTTTTAATCTCCGACCAACTACAAATCCGCAACCAAACTCATGCTTTGTGTCATGGCAGCTATAATACAGTACGTCACCTTTAGGTGTTGTTGTGACGCCTTTCCCAATCTATCGTATTTCCTGTTTGGCAGTAATGTCGGCCTTGTACTTTTCAAGTACATCCGCCAATTCGTAATCTGCACCTTCTCTATAAAGAGTGCGAACATTTCAGGTGCAGATTCGCAGATCATGGTCCTTAAAACGTTTGCGGGGTTCGTCAACTTTAGAGGGGTTTGTTTTTCTTTTCTTTCGTTTTTTCATAGTAGGCTGTTTTTATACCCTCAGCCTTTAGGCTAAAGAGAGTATTTACACTTTGATACGGCCAAAAATGTGCCTCATTGAAATAATGGTTTTAGACCCCAAGTATGTTTGTACGATATCCGTTTCAGACAATTTTGAGTCGATCTAGCAATGTCCGTCCGTCTGTCTGTCTGTCTGTCCGTCTGTCTGGCTGGCTGGTGCGCACGATAACTCTCGAACGGATCAATCGATTCGGTTCAAATTTTGGGTATCGAAATATTTTGTCCAGATTTGATTTAAGTTCGAAGATGGGCCATATCGGTCCACTCCTTCAGGTACCTCCCCCACAAAAGTTCAAAAATGTTCGGAAAAATTGTCCGCACGATAACTCTTGAAGGGAGTAACCGAATTAGTCCATACTTTGCACATCGTGACGTTTTTACCAGACATAGATGAGGTTCCAATATGGAGCCTATTGGTTCACTCTTTCGGGTACCTCCCACACAAAATTTTGCTTAAGTGCAGTTTAAGGCCTGCTCTCGAATCCCTTTGATTTTTGTTGCAGCCACTTGTATTCACTACCCCCATTACGACGATATAATTTTTTTCAGGAGCAAGTCCATATATCCTCAGAAATCAGTACGAAAACTGCAAACAACCCATATAATACCATGTGTCGTAGTTGGAGTGCACGATAACTCTCGAACAGACCAACATATTTGGTTAAAATTTTGGGTCTTTCAATATTTTGTCCAAACTTAGTTTAAATTCGAAGATAGACCATATCGGTCCACTCCTTCCGGTACCTCCCCCACAAAGGTTCAAAATTTTTCGCCAAGATTGTGGGCATGATAACTCTAGGAGGGAATAACCGAATTGAGCCAAACTTTGCTATTGGTAATATTACCTTCAGGCATAGATCGAGTTCTAATATGGACTATATCGGTCCACTTATTTGAGTACCTCCCACACAAAATTTGGAAAAAAAGTATATTTTAACAACTCCTCTCTGATCTTTTTAATTTGTGACGCAGCAGGTTGCACTTGCGGCCCCTGTTACGACGTTGTAATTTTTTTTCGTGGGAAAGTCCATACTTCCTGAGATAATGACCCAAAAAGGTCCAGAAAATCCTAACGGCACAACCTAAACTGGCTAATGTGTAAAATAACCCTTTAAGAGAGAAATCGATTTAGCTCAAACTTTGTAAATTGAAAAGTAAAATTTTAATATATTTAAATTCAGAAAATTAAGTACAACATATTTAATTATAAAGTCTGTAAGGAAAATATTCATAGACTAATAAAGAAAAAAAAATATTTCCTACAGATTTGTATTAGGTCCGAGTATGGGTACACCCTACCCAAAGTTTGGAAAAAAATGCACTCGTCTTGGATCATTCTGAATTTTGTTGCGACATGTAGATTTTTGCGGCCGTTTCCATCCTGGAAAATTTTCCAAACACCTAAAGAACCTACAGAAGTATTGTGTTAACTTTTTTTCATCGGGTACGTGGCTGAGGGTATATCTCTGTCGGCTCAGCTGACTTACTTGTTTTCTACGGGAATGTTTCTAAAGCGGCGCCCAGACCCAAGTTTTTAACGTTCTTATGGGTGAACGTGCGGCACATTTTAGCTCACTACCTTTAACGGGTGTTAAAGGCAGCTACACCTGGTGACAACACGGGGAGGTCAGTGTCCTTTTGAGATGAGAGAGGGACCAAGATAAATCCTGGACTTTGCCATGTTAAAGCCGGTCAGGACCGTTCCTTGGTATCGTTCATGCCCAACGCCACCCATTACTTAATTTTTCAAAATTTCCACTGCATCCACCTTTTGTGGATGCTGGCAATTTGAAGACGGATATTCGGTGTTTTTGGTATTTTTGACAGCTCACGCTCACATAGAATTATTTCGGTCTAAATTTTTTTTTAAATTAAAGAAAAAAATTAATAATTTAAAGATTTTCCAGAAAAGTGTTGATAGCTTCGTTCTTATACCGAATTATTCTTCAGAACTTTTTGGAAAATGAAAGTACTTACTTTTGTCTATATTTTCCATATTTGAGGTTTATTCTTTTTAATTTTCCTATTGTGATGTTATTACTACAGAAATTATCACAAAATAATGCACGTACGTAGCTCTATTAAAAACACAGTAAATAAATCCTAATGTTGACAACTTCTCGTTTAACGGTAAATGCAAATTTAGTACAAACGAACTTTGTTTTTGTTGTTTTGGAATGTTTACTATCCTATTATGAAGAAAAACGCAAAAAGGAGGATGTCAAAAGAATTTGCTTTTGGTCAAAAAATTCGCATTTGAAACCAAAGTGCAACGTAGAGTTTCATTGAATAAATGAACACTTTTATTAAATGACAATAATAAGTTTCTTTATTATTTCAATGAAATTTTCTTAATTATGCAATGATACTTCTTTATTAATTTAATAAAGTAGTTAAAAGTTATAATTCATGCTGTCACATTAATACTATGGAACTTAATGAAACTTCTTCATTAATGCAATGAAGTCTTACGTTGGTTCAAAATCAATGACAAATTTCATTTTCATTTGATTTCATTTCATTGACCTATTTTTCTTTCCTTGTAGGGTATCATATGACCGGCCCCGTCCGACTATAGCTCTCTTTTACTTGTTTTTTTTTTTCTATGAACGTCACTGTTATGTTGCCATAATTTTCATAATCAAAATCATTCTCATAATGATGACCTGGGGGCAAAACAACATCAGTAATATTTTAATTAACACATGAAACATGCAACCTTAGTAGGATATCATCCTTGGGGTTTCACATACAAACACCCATATGTATGTGTGTACATTGAGAAATGTTGTTATTTTTTGGCAAACATGTGGGCTTAATTAAAGCAAAAACGATATGAACAACGAAATCTCAAATCAACAAAAAAAAAAACCCGCAGAAGATAATAAGTGATGGGAAGACACTCTATCATATTTCAGAGGAAAGAATGTGATTGTTAATTTTTATGGATTTTTATAGGATAAAAGGATAATAATTGAAGAGAACCATGGGCTTTCATCGCATCTTCTTTTTGCTTGTTTTATATAGTGTTTGAAGATTTAATTCAAACCCCGCCGCAACTACTAATAACTTAATGAACTTTAGCTGTTCCTCATAAACTAACATCCTGTGAACCTAGGAAGCTCCCTCCAACAACAAACAAACAAACCTTTTTAGTGGATTAAAAGCCGTTGCCTATGTTCGTGTAAATGTGCAAGTGACAGTGCCAACGGAGGAAATACCTTGTCATTGAGAATTTATTTTCTTTTGAGAATATATTGCCCATACTGTGATATACATACGTGCTCCAGTAGGTTACAACATACCCACCTCGAGGACTTCTATCTGCCTTTAGTTAACCTGTGGCATCACCGTCAGCAGCAGCATCGTCATCATCAATTTACACGTTAAATCCATTTTAAGCGTAAAAAGGTTGATGTTAAACGAAAGGACACGTTTCGGTCAGGCCGATTGCCGCTATCAATCTTGATAACGCATAACTCTTGTCTACTCAGTGTGACAAAAACAATAACAGGTTGCAAAAAATCTGCCAGGAATCACAGCAACTTCTCACACAAAGTTAAAACAACAAGACAGCTATTGCTGTCATGTTTTCAAGTTACAACTACAGGATGCAGTCTGGTGATGGAAATTGGTGAATGGGTAACTTTCTTGCCGTTATTCATAAAAATAGTTTGAGGCGTTTTCTTTTTGCCGCATAAAGCGGAAAATAAAGATATATGATTTCCAATGCAATAAATATCACTTCGGATTAGCTTTAAATCTATATTAGTGTCTTTGTTAGATTTTGAGAAACTTATGACAGTTGTGGAATATGTAGTCAAGAGAAAAGTTATTAGTACCTTATGGTAACAATAACCTTAAAATATTTTTTTGTAATGGAGGATTTTAAATCTTAAGTTTCTCAGCATATTTTGCTGTGATGATTCTCTGAAAATTGGAGCAAAGATTTAATTTTTTAATTATTTGAATTTATTTTTTATATATTTTTTTATTTTTTTATTATATTACATAATACTGCATGAATCTTAATATTCATTCTTATTATAATTTACTTAATTTATTAATATAATTACACTGTACAACAAGATTGAAATTTTTTTAAAATTACAAGAAACCCCGCAACGATCATGAAAGTGGGCCGAAAAAAAGAAGACACGTGTATCGGCGTTTTGAAAGTAACCTAAATAGGCGTGGCAAGTTCCGCCCATTTCTACCGGTTTCGAAATATTCGACATCAGATTCCTTGGAATCCTTGCATTTTTGGTATAAAGTGTCTTTGGCAATATTACTGACAACAATTCGGGGTATATTTTTATGAACAAAATTAACCCTCATGCGAGTTACTAAAGGGGTCTTTTTGGTCCCTTTTTCAAAAACGTTCAAAAACTCCTTTAAAATGTGATCGTATCAGATCAAAAATAAAATTTTACTATAGGTCCCCCAATACACCAAAACTCTAAATCGTACCTACACGCCAGGAATCTGTTACAAAATTAGATATTATAGGTAGAAATTATTTGTTAAACTTTTACAAATACTATCACGTGACAATACTACCACGTACATACATAGTACAACACCACAATACCGGCTACCAGCGGATACACTGCAAACATACTGAACAGCCATTCAATATGCAGCAGCCACTACATTACATCTATCTACCTGTTGGATTATAATATGTAACGCAACGGAGAATTCAATTCCAGTGCAATTTCGCCGTAACCATTATGACGCGAACTGCGAATAATTCTCATTCACTCTGTACTCCAGGCCACTAAAGTATTCCAGAATTGCTTGAGAGGGAGAGCTTTCTGCTGCAGGGAGTTATCTACACAGGTTGGGACTAAAGGCAGTTCTAAATCCGCCAACGTACACTTTGGTGCTACAGAGTTGGGAAGAACTTTTTGAGAGCCACCCATTAAGTTGTGGTGGCTGATACATTTGGGCACGGAACCTTCGGGTTTACAGTTCTATTGGGCTCTGAACGTTCGGGTTTACAGTTCGACTTTGCACTGGACCTTCGGGTTTACAGTTCTATTGGGCACTGAACGTTCGGGTTTACAGTTCGACTGTGCACTGGACCTTCGGGTTTACAGTTCTATTGGGCACTGAACTTTCGGGTTAACAGTTCGTCTGTGCACTGGACCTTCGGGTTTATAGTTCGATTGTGCACTGGACCCTCGGGTTTACAGTTCTATTGGGCACTGAACCTTCGGGTTTACAGTTCGACTACATAGTTGAGTAGAAGTAGCACGTGGTAGAATCAGACCGTAGTCTTAGCCTAACACCCGAACTTCGAATCGTATTCCCGAACATCAATAGCCGAAGCCAACATTCATCGTATTCCCGAACACCAACAGCCGAGCTCCGAAGACGACATCTATCGTATTCACGAACATCTGCAGCCGAGCTCCGAAGCCGACACCCATCGTATTTCCGAACATCAATAGCCGTGTGCCGAAGCCAACATTCATCGTATTCCCGAACACCAACAGCCAAGCTCCGAAGACGACATCCATCGTATTCACGAACATCTGCAGCCGAGCTCCGAAGCCGACATCCATCGTATTCACGAACATCCACAGCCGAGCTCCGAAGCCGACACCCATCGTATTCCCGAACATCAATAGCCGAGCTCCGAAGCCGAAACCCATCGTATTCACGAACATCAACAGCCGAGCGCCGAAGCCAACATTCATCGTATTCCCGAACACCAACATTCACGAACATCTGCAGCCGAGCTCCCAAGCCGACATCCATCGTATTCACGAACATCCACAGCCGAGCTCCGAAGCCGACACCCATCGTATTCCCGAACATCAGCAGCCGAGCTCCGAAGTATTCACGAACATCAACAGCCGAGCACCGAAGCCGACATCCATCGCATTCCCGAGCACCATATTCAATCCGCTTGTCAATAGACACCCCGATTATCTACCGTCAACCCGACCATATAACCACCTTCATCCCGAATATCCACAAACCGTCATCTTGATTATCAACAATCCGTCATCCCGATTATCTACGACACTCACCCGATTATCGGCGACCGTCGTCCAGACCACCTTCAACCCGATTAGCTACGAAACACCAACGAAAACCGCCCAGCAATCACCGTACCCGACAAGCCAACTGGTCACACGCAGAGAAAACATATTTTTCGCTTTTGTTGGAACAAAAATATCTGTTTTGGTTCCAAAAATGTATTTGTTTTGTTCAAACATTGTAATACAAATCCAAAAATACCATCTTTTGTTCCAAACATAGAAAACAAAAACAACTTTCGAATTTCCGCAATATTGTAAAAATCGTTAACAATACCGATTGTAGGAACTATCATAATCTAATTTTGTTTACAAAATGTATTGTCAACCCAGAAAACCAGCCCAGAAATTTTTGATTTGAGTGTATATACTTCTCATATACACTTTTCACATAACTTGGATATAAATGTCGCGTATAATATTACAATCATTGATGAACACAATACATGGTTTGCTGCATTAGCTGACAACAAAGACAAACAAAAAGCCACAAGCACCCACCACACAACATAAGGAATAATTAAACGCCATAACAAACTCCGGTATAACACCAAACCTCAAAGCACAATGAAGATAGAAGAATGAAACAAAACAGAAACAAATAAAAACAAGAGCCTCCTTGTTGGTATACATACACACAAAAACAAAGATAAATGCATAATGTCATACAAACAAAACTCACCATAATTGTTTTTTTCAACACGGCATCGAATAGCGAGAGAAGAGAAAAAATTGTCGAAGAAAAGAGTGAACTACTGTCCAGTTGACAAAAACAATTTTTGGATTTAACAAAACCCAATTGTTGGAATCACAATACTACATTTGGAATTTAACAATATCTTTACAATACATATTTTGCTCTTCGAATATTGTTGGATCAATCATATTTTTTTCTCTGCGTGCACGCCGACCCATCTACCACGAGATCCCAGCCACAAACACCTATCCAGTCTTTTTCATACCCATTGAACATATTCTTATCGTATTAAATCCAAGTAAATTGTAAATTAGTTTTTTTTTAAATCAATAAAAAACCGAATTAAACCCCCCGGAAAGGGAGAATACAAGTCTTCTCATTTCAAAAGGTTTAGTGGGCGCTTATGGAGGCCCTGGACGCGACTGAGCTTACCCCAGCCGACGAGAAAACCACGTTACACTCTTAATTACAATGAGTCAAATTTTGTGTGGGAGGTACTCGAAGGACAGACCGATATAGTCCATATTCCAACCTGATACATGACTGGATCAAATAATATGATGTGTAAAATTTCGACCAATCCGAAAATCCCATTGAGAGTTAACTTGCGGATTTACACAAGTACAATCTGCTGAAAAAAAAAAATTCAAAACGATTCGAGAGGACTTTTAAATTTCTCTTTTCCGAATTTTGTGCGGGAGGTACCCTAAGGTGTGGACCGATATAGTCTTATCCGATCTATATCTGGAAGGAATAATAATATATTGAAAGTTTGGAGCAAATCGATTGCTCACCTCGCCAGTTATCGTTCACACAATTTTTCGAAAACAATTTTGAACTTTTTTGGGGGAGGTGTAGACCGACATAGCCTACATTCGAACTTAAACAAAGTTTGGGCAAAATATTACGAAGTATAAAATTTGGTTCTAATCAGTAGATCCGTTCGAGAGTTATCGTGCGCACTATTCAGCTAGACATTAACAGGAACATATGAACGGACAGGGCTAAATAGACTCCAAATTGTCCGAAAAGAATTTCGTCTAAACATACTTGGGGTCTAAAACCCATATTTAGATGAGAGACATCTTTGGTCGCATTTTGTTTGTATCCCCTTTACCCTAAATCCTGAGATGTAAAATAGGTGGCGAGGCGACCCCATGTTGCAATATTTGTATAAAAAATCCAATTTGACAACTGAACTGGAAATTTCTCCGTCATGATAGAGACAATTTATAGCATGGGAAGAAATTGTGGTTCTCTACACTAAACACATTATATAACAGGCAGTAAGTGCGTTATCTAGCAGACACATTATTGCAATTTGCATCAGGGGAAAGGTCAGTAGTTATTATTCCATATGTAGGCTACTTTGCCGGTATATTACCTCCCGGAAATAAAAAATGTACCAAAAATAAAATTTGTATATTTTTCATACAAAAGTAATGGTCTATGTCAACCGCTTACTAATATCAAATCATCATGCAAAACTATAGACATTTTCTTCTACCTAAACTCTTAGCTCGTGCAAAATTTCGTGGCTATTGAGCTATAATTGCGACCTCTAGAGTGTTAGTTACTACACTACAAACAAAAAACTGGATATATTAGGCTGTAGCTCTGTTATCTGATCATGTACATAAACTTAATCGACATCAGTGCAAAGGTCAAGAGATCGTCTTTCAAATATAACTCACGATGGAGGAATGTGTCTTTCAGGAACAAAGATATTAGCTATACATTAAACATTTTCACAATTTTCACACAAAGGTTGTGGTCCATTTAACCCTCTAAATATTATCTGATCGCCATCTCAAATTGCGTGCTTCTTCTTTGTCATATACTCTTACCTTATTTAAAATTTCGTCGATTGGACTATTTTTGCGACCTACAGAGCCGTTAAAAAATTGGATAAATATTATGTTTTTGGTCTGAACCCGATCTCCATGCAAAATTTCGTGACGATCGGTCCATAATTGCGGTCTAGAGTTTGATTACAATTTATAATGGACAGACGGACGGACGACGGACACACATCTCAAAATCGCTTTAGCTCGGCGAGATATAAAGATTGGTATTTTGTTTTTTTTTCCAAAACAAACTTATAATAGCCTTTCCACATAGTGGTGTAGGGTATAAATATTAAGGTCTGCCATGCTGTTCGAAATCTCAATCCTCAGAAATGGCTGATAAAATTTTGTTTGCAAAATTTAGGTCTTAGAATAAAATGTAGGTCTTAGAATAGATCATAATGTAGTTTTTATACCGAACAAGTAAAAAAGAATCAGGCGGCTTTGCCGACAGATATATACCCTCAGCCTGTATATATTGAAACAATTTTTTTCCAAAGAACGTATGTATTCAGAGGTTTTAAAAAATTTGGGAATTTGAACCTACAAAAATTTTCATTAGGATTAGAGATCAAAAGTTTTGCGGAGGAGATACTAAAAGGAATGGATCTACATTGACCATTATGGAAGGGGATCTCCAGCCACTACATATGGTGCTATAGGGGGTTTTTAAACCCTTCGGGATGTTTGCTCAAGAAGTATGGACTTGCCCCTGAAAAAACGTTTACCATCGTAATTGAGGCAGCGAATGTAAGTTGCTTCAACAAAAAGCAGGCCTTAAAGTGAAGTTATCCGAAATTTTGTTTGGTAGGAACCGGATGGAGTGTACATATATAGTCCATATTTGAACCTGATCTATATCTAGTAGATATATTAGGATGTGTAAAGTATGGACCAATTCGGTCACTCCCTTCAAGAGTTACCGTATGAACAAATTTTCCGAAAATTTTTGAACTTTTGTGGGGGAGGTACCTGAAGGAGGGGACCGATATGGCTTATCTTCAAACTGAAACTATGTTTAAACTAAATATTACTAAGGCCAAATTTTGGACCGAATCGGCAGATCCGTTCTAGAGTTTTCTTGAGCTCCAACCACTTCACACGGTATCATAGGGGTTTTTTGCAACTTTCAGGCTATTTTCCCAGGAAGTATGAACTTGCCCCTAATGAAACTTGTACCGTCGTATGGAGGACAGTGAATACAAGTTTCTAAAACAAAAATCAGAGCGATTCGAGAGATGGCCCTAAACTGAACTTTTCCGAAATTTTGTGTGGGAGGTACCCGAAGGAGTGGGCCGATTGAGTCTTTATTGAAACATTATCTAAGTCTGGTTCACATTTTACGATGAGCAAAGTATAGACCAAATCGGTTACTCCCTTCATGAGTTATCGTGCGCACAAATTTTCCGAACATTTTCGAACTTTTGTGGGGGAGGTACTGGAAGGAGTGGACCGATATAGCCCATCTTCGAACTTAAACTAAGTTTGGGCAAAATATTACGAAAGCAAACATTTGAACTGAATCAGTTCATCCGTTCGAGAGTTATCGTGCGCTCCAGCCAGCCAGACAGACAGACAGACGGACGGACATTGCTCAATCGACTCCAAATTGTCTGAAACACATTTCGTCCAAACATACTTGGGGTCTAAAACCATTATTTCGATGAGGCACATTTTGCCCGTATGAAAGTGTATATACCCTCATTGGCATAAATGCTGAGGGTATAAAAATGGAGAGGGCGGGGACCTCCCCCACAATCGGTTTTAGCCAATCGCGAAATCTGAGAGACTATTAGACTTATTGGTGTACAATACAATAGTAATTGTGACCTCCATCATTAATTTTGATTTTTGAAAACTTTATAATTGCAGGTTAAGATATTTAAATTTATTAGGTGTTTGTAGTCCCAGTTACTGAATTTAGAAATCTTGAACATAAGAGATTTCAATACTAGATATAACTCTATTGAGATAACAATCAAATTTGGCGACTTGTGTCATATTGACAAGTCCCACTCCCACATAGCTATGTACCAAAAATTATTGATGTGCTCAAAAACAATTGTTTTAATTTATTCAATGGAATTTTAAACAAATTTGAAATCCTTTAGGATAAATGTTGTACTACCACTAGATTCGGTGATAAGCTAACATAATAAGGTTCCCTATCACCGAGATAAAAAATGCAGATTGCAGTAATTGATATGAAGGAAGCCTCCCTGTCGTGTGAAACAATTTGTCGTTATTATTATTATTATTGATTTTGGATACTAGTTGTATTATGCTTTTCTTGCCGATAATTATCGATAACATGCTTAACAATTCGCCACAACAACATTTGTATGTATTTACATGTGTGTTTATTTCCGTTCCATCTGTTTCATTCAAATTTCCATATGTGCAAAAATTATTATTCCAAATTGATTGTATTATAAAATTCTCTCTTTGTTTTGAATTATTATTAGCATTGCAATGAATGCTCCATGTTTTAGTTTTATTTTTGGTGTTGGCTATTTGTGAAAATTTGTTATTTAGTTGTGAAAAATTTAAATCTCATTACTTTATCTATTATTCAAAATTTTGTTAAAACAATACATGGATGATATACTCATACATGAATATTTGCATGCCTGTGTGCATTTACAATCAATTTTTTAACAACGAAATATTTTATAAACTAAATTGATAAAAGCATTTAGAGCAAATGAAACAAAACCGAATATTTTTTAAAAAATATTGTCCAATTATTAAGTGTGGCATATTCAAGTGGTTGAAAATTGGAAAATAAAAAAAGAATTGGACTTTTTAAACAGAGAAAGCAGCATTTATGCTAACGAGGGTATACACACTTTCATACGGATAAAATGTGCCTCATCGGAATAATGGTTTTAGACCACAAGTATGTTTGGACGAAATGTGTTTCAGACAGTTTCAAGTCGATTTAGCAATATGCATCCGCCTGCACAGTGCTCTTGAACCAACTTTAAATGAAAGGAGCTTACACCTGGGAAGGTTTTGCGTAATCTGAAACTAAAAAAAATCGCGGTCAACAAGATTGTGCTTTATGATAATTTCTTAAGTTTTACCATTTTTGAGATATAGAAGTTCAAACTGGGACAATGCACTGACTGTATCGCCTCCTTATAAAAATGCTACGGCAATTCTTCAGTTTTTTTTTTTTGGTCTATGAACATTGTAGTTTCAGAATCCGCTAAAAGCTACCAGGTGTAAGATCCTTTAAACTAAATTGGTTCAAGAGAAATTTGGCTTTCGTAATAGTTTGTTCAATAATAGTTTAAGTTCGAATATGGTCCATCATATCGGTCCACTTCTTTGGGTACCTCCCCAAAAAAGTTAAATTTTTTCGCAAACATTATGCGCACGGTCACTCTTAAAGGCAGTAACCGATATGGATCATTCTTTACACATCGTAATATTTCTACGAGACATATTAGAAATATTACGATGTGCAAAGTATGGACCATATCGATAATATTTCTACGAGACATAGATGAGGTTGGGTGACGTTGGGGATGGAAGATACCAAGGAACTGTACTGACCGGTTTTAACATGGCAAAGCCCAGGATTTATCTTTGTCTCTCTTTCATTTCAAGTGGACACTGACCTCCCCGTGGTGTCACCTGGGGTAGCTGTCTTTAACACCCGTAAAAGGTAGTGAGCTAAAATGTGCCGCGCGTCCACCCATAAGAACGTTAAAAACTTGGGTTTGGGCGCAGGGTTAGTACCCCTCCCTTAGAAAAAGCAGCCTACTATGGTACAAAACATAAGAAAAGAAAAAAATAAATCCCTCAAAAGTTTCCGACCCCCGCAAACGTTTTAAGGACCATGATCTGCGGATCTGCACCTGGAATGTTCGTACTCTTTATAGAGTTTACGCAATGGCAGACGTACTTGAAAAGTACAAGGCCGATATTACTGACATACAGGAAATACGATGGAATGGAAAAGGCGTCACAACAACACCTAAAGATGGCGCACTGCATTATAGCTGCCATGACATAAAGCATGAGTTTGGTTGCGGATTTGTAGTTGGTTGGAGGTTAAAACACCTGGTCTCCAGCTAAAGACCAGGGAATGAAAGACTTGCTACAATTCGAATAAAAGGAAAATTCTTCAACATCAGCTTTATTTGCGCCCATGCTCCCACTGAAGACAGGGACGAACAGACCAAAGATATATTTTACGAGCGCTTAGAAGAAACTTATGACCGTTGCCCTGCCCATGACATTAAAATTATACTAGGCGATATTAATGCCAAAATTGGAAAGGAGAATATCTTTGGCCCAACGGTCGGGAAATTCAGTCTCCACACTGAAACATCTGACAATGATATGAGGCTGATATAATTTGCAGCTGCAAGAAACATGGTAATTAGCAGTACCAGATTTAAGCATCTCCATATTCATAAGGGCACCTGGCTGTCTCCAGATCAAAGAACAAAAAATCAAATTGATCATGTTGTGATAGATGGAAGACATGCATCATCCGAGTTGGATGTACGATCGTTCCGAGGTGCAAACATAGACTCGGACCACTACCTTCTTGCAGCAAAGGTACGTACCAGATTAAACGTAGCAAACAAAGTGTGAACAGACACAACACGGAAGTTGGAGATCGATAAGCAGCAATCACAACAGATAGCCACAGCATATTGCACTCAACTGGCCCAACTGTTCAATCAAGCAGTCCGATAACATATCAGGACAATGGCAAAACATTGTCCACTGCATGCAAACAGCCGCAAAATCAATACTTGGATACCAGAGACTTCCACCAAGGAATCCATGGTATTACCAGGTGTGTCGTGCTGCCACCGAAGAGAAAAATGCAGCATATAGGGCTACTTTGCAATAAGTAGCAACGCGTAGCGCACGAGAGAGGTATCGGTAGAAAAGGAGAGAGGAGAAACGTCTTTTCCGCAGGAAAAAGAGAGAGATGGAAAAGCGGGAGCGTGAACAAAGCGAGATGTACAGGAGACAGAATGAAGTTCGAAAATTCTACCAAGGAGTGAAACATCAAACTGATGGCTTTGGAACTGGCACATCCTCCTGTAGAGACTAGGAAAGTAATCTGGTAGCTGATACAGATAGTGTGCTAAGGATATGGAAATATCATTTTTTCAAACTGTTGTTATCCAATAGTAGCGAAGTCGACGAAGATACCACAGATCCAATCCCAGAAGATGGTATTGAATATATACCACCCGGCCAAGATGAGGTAAAGACAGCAATAAACCGCCTGAAGAATAATAAGGCAGCAGGACTGATGATATTCCAAGTCATGTCTGAATTTGGTATCCCCGCAAAGCTCATTCGGCTTTGTAAAATGACTCCAACTGACACAAGATCTTCAGTTAAAATAGGAAAGAACCTCTCCGAAGAGTTTTGTACCAAAAGAGGTTTCAGGCAAGGAGACAACCTTTCGTGTGATCTTTTCAACGCCCTGCTAGATGTTACTTGCTTATGCTGATTATATAGACATCATGGTACGATCAGTAAAAGAAGTAACCGATACCTTTAAGAAGGTCGAAGACGTCCATTGAAATCGGACCAACTGTTGAAACTGGTTCCTATAATTTTGAGGTAGTAAAAGACTTCGTATACCTCGGCACCGCCGTAAACACAACGGTAAACGACATCAGTTGTGAAATAAAAAGTAGAATTATGTTGGCCAACATATACTACTTTGGCTTAAGTAAGCACTTCGCAAACAAAACCACAACTCGTCAAACAAAAATAACGCTTAACAAAACACTGATAATACTCGTGCTGTTGTAAGGTTCCGAAGCCTGGGTACTTGCGCAAGCAGATAAGGCAGTGCTTGGTGTGTTTGAGAGAAAAATTCTTCGAAAGATCTACGGACCGATCTGCGTTAACGGTGAATATCGACGTCGTATGAAGGGATGACAATATGAGGTATTCCAGAAAGGGAAGCACTAAATAGAGAGAATTGATGATCTTTTCTTAGTTCGGTCTATGGAACAAATGTTCGGTAATGGGCCAGCTAAGTAAGTAAGTAAGTAATAGATCAGGTTATAACATGGACTATAACATGGAAAGCTATACAAACCCTACGGCCACCAAGTGTAGTCACTGGTGCCCATGCCAATTACCGAACCGAATACTGCGTTAGTCGACACATAAAATTCGAAAGTTGTGCTTATAGGTCTTCCGGTGCCTTCACCCCAAAAGTTCGAAAATATTGTCTAAAATGGTACGCGCGATATCTTATAAATGGATCCAAACATTGAATCTCGAAATATTGTGTCCATACTTACGTTTACGTCCAAAGTGGGCCTTGTGTTACCACCCACACAATTGTTCAACATTTTTGTTGAAGTACGGTTAAGGGTCTGTTCAAGGATGCTTTGGAAAAGTTAACCTGTTTACAGCGGTAATATGTTTTTCGAGGGCAAGTCCATGTTTCCTGATATAACCAAAAGGCTAGATTATATGGTGACCAACTGAAATGACTGGTGGGTGCGATATCAACGAGAGGAATGACACCCAAAAATAAGATACATTTTCAAAATGGACTATGTCGGTCCATTCCTTTAGGTACCTCCCTCTCAAAACTATTGAGCTTTAATCCAAATCCATTTTTATACCCTCAGCATTTATGCTAACGAGGGTATATACACTTTCATACGGGAAAATGTGCCTCATCGAAATAATGGTGTTAGACCCCAAGTATGTTTGGACAAAATGTGTTTCAGACAATTAGGAGTTGATTTAGCAATGTCCGCCCGTACGTCTGTCTGTCTGGTTGGCTGGAGCGCACGATAACTCTCGAACGGATGAACCGATTTTGTCCAAATTTTGGCTTTCGTAATATTTTATCCAAACTTAGTTTAAGTTCGGAGATGGGTTATATCGGAACACTCCTTCCGGCACCTCCCCCACAAAGCATCGGAAATGTTCCGAAAATTTGTGCGCACGATAACTATTGAAGGGAGTAACCGATTAGATCCATACATTGCACATCGTAAAATTTCTACCAGACTTAGATGAGGTTCTAGTATGGACTCAATCGGTCCAATCCTTCGGGTAATTCCCATACAAAATTTCGGAAAAGTTCAGTTTTGGACCTGTTCGTGAATCTCTTTGATTTTTCTTGTAGCAACTTGTATTCAGAGCCCCCCATATGGCGGTACTAGTTTCATCAGCGGCAATACCATACTTCCTGAGAAAATAGCCTGAAAGGTTCAAAAACCCCCATATGAAGCCGATTTGGCCCATACTTTACGCATCCTAATATATCTACCAGATATAGATCAGGTTTGAATATGGACTATATTTGCCCATTCCTTCGGGTACCTTCCACACAAAATTTCGGATAAGTTCACTTTAAGACCTGCTCTTGACTAACTTTGATTTCTGTTGAAGCAACTTGCAATCGCTGACTCGATTACAACGGTAAAAGTTTCTCATTTTTTTGTGGTCCTGTTTACAGCCATATATGTTTTCCGTGGATAAGTCCATGCTTTCTGGCATACCGGTCGAACAGGTGTACGATAACCCACTACAATGACTAGAGGGCACTTGTTTTTTTTTTCATTTTTTAATATTATACTGTTTCGATATATTAACATATGTACATATTTAGCAATTTGTAATTGCCTTGCAGCTCTATGGAAACTAATCTGATTTAACTCATACTCCTTTTCAGTGGGGACATAATTTGTTGGTATCATAGCAGGACCTAGACAGTATCAATATATATCTGGTACTGCTCACATTTTATACAACATAAATAGTGAGATGATCTTTTGAAAATGTTATTTTTTACTGTTCTAATTTACTGCAACATTTATTGTCCAATCGAGGAGAAAATTTTACCACTTCAATCCAACAGATTTTCACAATTTTTTGTAGGATTACTTGTATAGCCACAGAAATGAACTGGTAAAATTTTGCAGCATAAAAAAAAATTTCATCGATTTTTTTCCCTTTAAGTTAAAACCACTCTACTATACATATCTGCCGCAACCTCACTTCCAATGAAATTAGCTCCGAGCTCTCGATTTTTCAAATAATCCAAATTGTGTGAATTTTTTTCCTCAAAGCTTTGGAAACCACTTTCGGCGTTATCATCTTCATCTTTTCAATCGGAATCTGACCAAAACTACTACTAATCTTTACAAACTCTAAACTAAACTCTCTCCTTTTTACCATTTGTTCGCTGTTAATTTCCTAAAAAGACGCTTGAAAATATATATAGAGATCGATTTAATTGTGAATACAACATTTCTACACAACTTGACAAAACAGAGGCGTACAATGGAGCCTCACAACTGGTGCATACAATTTTCCCAAAAACTGTCCAAAAAAGTGTCACGGTATACGCCAAACACGAAACTCGATAGAAATGTGTGGAAAAATAGACTTTTTTCAAAAATATTTTTGCAAAATTTTCGCAGATTTTTAGGTTTAATACTTTCCTGCCATAATACCATTCCGATTTGGTACGAATTGTCGAAATCAGTTCAGCAGTTCTTGAGTTATAAGCGTAGTAACTAACATCATTTCCTTTTATATATATATATAGATATTGTCGCAAATGATTTGTTCGATATGTTACAAACGGAAAAACCAACATAATATATCCTCCATACTACAATAAAGGTCCCCATCCCCGACATAACTTTTATTACAACCAAAGCAAAATCTTCCGAGCACTTGCATTCTATTCTTTGTTACTTCTCCAAGCTTCCCCAATAGGGAATCAACCTAACACAAATTACCCAAATAATAAACAAACTATTGTCACATAATTCTGCTAGGAACTATCTTCAATTATGTTATCCTCAGCTATGTAAACATAAGTTTTTATGCTTGGCAAAAAGAAGTGAAAAGGAGGAAACATGATAACATTTGCTTAACCTTTTACTTGCGTACTATAGTGTAGTTTGTCGTGTTCATATTTTACATTATATTTTCTTGGTGGCATGTTATGTCTCGGCAAAAAAAAAAAAATCCAGAAACTTATTCAAAACTTATTTTTATTCTTGTCTTGAATCAAACTTTGCCAAAGCAAAACAAAAAAAAAAACGCCCAACTGAGCACAGTTGTAGAAAATTGTAGAAAAATGCTTTTATGTGCCTTCCGTTTCCTTTTGACGTGCATTTTTAACGCTTTGCTATGGCTTTTCAAGTTGTTCCGGACTTTATTATTTAAATATAATGATGTACATGGTGAAATTGTTTGTGGTATAGTTTCTTGGATGAATAGTTTCGCGAGGGTATTGCATAGACAAGCCGACGAGACCGGAGATCAAGCGTTGCAAATATACAACAAAAATTGTGTTCGTGTCAAAAGTTAAAAATATGGAGTTTTTTGAGTATATATAATTTTAGTGTTTAAATAAATATTTGCTAATTTTTTTAGAGCTTTTTTCCGGCCTTGGAAAAATCGAAAAGTTGTGTCCTGGAAATCTCTGAAAAATCTTCAGCTGTTACTGCTTTACAAAAAAACCTTAATGTCACTTTTTAATCCCCTTCACATGAAAATACGTTAATCCCCCGCACCAGCTTTTTGCTTTTGAATAATCCACAATTCCAACCACACATCATTGCGGAAGCATTAACCAAATAATCCTCGAAATAAACAATAAGCCCCAAAATACAAATCACATATCTGCACCTGAATAAACACATCTTTTCTTCTTCAAATCTAATTTGCTTATGAACGAAAAATTGTTGGGGGGAAATACATATTTTACAAAAGCTTAGTTCTTTATCTTCATCGGCCTCCCCCGCATACTCCTGCAAAATAAACATTACTTCAATTCTTAAGGGGATTTATTCTATATGGCCTACCATAACTCATGACAGGTAGTGTACAACACAAGCTATTTATATACAAGCTCTACTGGATGTTTCATGCTGTTCATATAAGTGGAATTCCTTTTGATTGTGTGTAAAAAAAAATTGCATGCGTATGTGTTGGCAAATGTTGCCATAAAGTCGTAATAAACAAAGTGTTGAGACCATATGTCAAACATTTGTCATGTATGCAGATACATACATATTTGCGTATATACATACATATGTGGGTGTTGTGGAAAATTATACATATGAAATAAACATTATTTAAAGAATTAAATAAATACAACAACTCTTAACAACCTTAAGTCTATTGTAAATAAATGGTTGGATATTTTTTGTAGGATTTCCAGATGTGTTTTTTTCTACAAAGAAAAATGTTTAAATGGTTTTGAATTGTCCACAGAATAATTTTACTCTTCTACTCCAAGAAAGTCTAAAAAGATGATTTTTAAAAAAAGTTTTTCCCCATTGAAGCTCCATCTTTCCGTAAGTGCGGAAGCTGAAACCACAATGAACAGCAATAGCATACTCTGCGTAGGTATCCAATTTGGTGATGTTATCACTTTCCGTCCAGACAAATGAGTACTGAGACACCGGACAAGGCAGGAATTCTTTTTTATAAGGAAAAATAGACAAACAGCTCATCGATATCACCCCCTTGTGATAAGACGTGATTGTGATCTCTGTCTTCAGTATTGGTGGTGAGTGAACAGATCCTTTAGAACTTTGGGGGGTCCCCAAATAGATTGCTTCGAGGAAACTACAAGTGTATGACTACGAGACAACCCGCTTGAGGATGAATAGAATGAAATTTTCAATGTCAAAGGCTTTCGAATGTCGGACCTGTTTTGTTTTTGCCCTGTTTACTTGAAGATAACAATACGCTTATAGGTTTGACCGCAGTCACGGTGCTCTTGAAACCAATTTAAATGGAAGGTTTTGTCTTTTTTAGGCGAAGATCATTTTTAGTATTAATTTTTAATTAATTTCTCGTTGGAATCGAGCTTAATGATCAATAATGCAAGTGAAAAAGGAAAGCCGACGATTCGAACCCACATACCCACCTTTATGTGACATGCATGTTTCGCCTTCAGTAAAGGCTCTTCAGACATATCGGATTTGGAGCGGCTTCGCTGTCCTCGAACTTTTCTTCTTTCAATTGCATTTTGTTTTGTTTTTTTTTAACAACAATGGAAATTTTCCCATTTTATTTGTGCTTTCATGGCAAACGCTTAGCGCTGTCTTTGAAAGTAGAGTTTGACTCTGAACGCTAACACTCCGTGACAACACTTTTTTCCTGTGTTTTTTCAAGGACGTGGGCTCAATTTCCAGCCTGGCTCAGCTGATTTTATTTATATGAAATGTCTGTTGAACTTTTATGGGGGAGGTATCCTAAGGAGAAGACCAATATGGGTCATTTTAGAAGTTAAACAAAGTTTGGACAAAATATGACGAAGGCCAAAATTTTGGACCAAATCGGTCCATCAGTTCGAGAGTTATTGTGCTCTCCAACTACTACATATGGTGCAATAGGGGTTTTTTTTCCCAAGAAGTATGAACTTGCCACTGAAAAAACTTTTACCGTTGTAATTGAGACAGCGATTGAAAGTTGCTTCAACAGAAATCAAAGTTAGTCAAGAGCAGGTATTAAAGTGAACTTATCCGAAACTTTGTGTGGGAGGTACCCGAAGGAATGGGCAAATATAGTCCATATTCAATCCTGATCTATATCTGGTAGATATATTAGGATGCGTAAAGTATGGACCAAATCGGTCCGTCCCTTCAAGAGTTATCGTGCGCAGAATTTTTCCGAACATTTTTGAACTTTTGTGGGGGGGGTACCTGAAGGAGTGGACCGATATGGATTATCTTCGAATTTAAACTAAGTTTGGACAAAATATTATGAAGGCCGAATTTTGGATCGAATCGGCA
This sequence comes from Musca autumnalis, assembly GCF_047663935.1. Taxonomy (NCBI): domain Eukaryota; kingdom Metazoa; phylum Arthropoda; class Insecta; order Diptera; family Muscidae; genus Musca; species Musca autumnalis. The sequence goes on from NW_027412088.1 coordinate 180,414,204, forward strand.
GCTCCGTTCGAGAGTTATCTCCAAGCACTAAACACGATGTCATAGGGGTTTTTTAACCTTTCAGGCTATTTTCTCAGGAAGTAGGGTTTTGCCCCTGATGAAACTTATACCGCCGTATGGGGGCCGTAAATACAAGATGCTACAGCAAAAATCAAAACGATTCGAGAGCAGGTCCTAAACTGAACTTTTCCGAAGTTTTGTGTGGGAGGTACCCAAAGGCGTGGACCGATTGAGTCCATATTGGAACTTCCTTTAAGTTTGGTAGAAATTTCAGGATGTGCAACTTTTAACCAAATCGGTTACTCCCTTCAAGAGTTATCGTTCGCACAAATTTTCCGAACATTTTCGAACTTTTGTGTGGTAGGTACCGGAAGGAGTGGACCGATATAACCCATCTTCGAACATAAACTAAATTTGGACAAAATATTGCAAAAACCGAATGTTGGATCAAATCGGTTCATCCGTTAGAGAGTTATCGTGCGCGCTAGCCAGACAGACAGACGGACGGATATTGCTAAATCGACTCCAAATTGTCTGAAACACATTTCGTCCAAACATACTTGGGGTCTAAAACCATTATTTCGATGAGGCACATTTTGAAAGTGTATATACCGTCGTTAGCATAACTGCTGAGGGTATAACAAGTAAGACAAGGCTATAGTCGGACGGGGCCGACTATGTGAGACCCTACAACTTTACCACTGGGAATTAGCTTTCCACATATCAAATTTTAAACTTATTGTAACATTGTGGATTCTGGTACCGTATCCCACCAACCTAAAGTAATAACATAATATCAATGAGTGAGTGTACCCCGATTCATATTCGCTCAATCATATGGGACCGGCGTGTCCTAAAACACCACTTGTAGAGAAGTTTTACATGGCTGAAATACTCAGAAAATGTCTCAAACCTTATTGAAGGATATTTTGCCACCGTTGAAAATTTTATTTTGCCTGGCTGGGAAATCGTTTAGAAGAAAGGTGGCAACGAAACTCATGCTGCAGTGTATGTATAAAAATCCAAATGAACAATTGAATCGAAAGGGATCCATGTAATTGCAATAATGCAAAAAATGGGAATGGGAAAATATGGTTTCTACACAAAAACCATATTGCAACTTGCATCAGGTGGAAAGGTCAGTAGTTACCTCGTGCAAAATTTCTTGATCATTGAGCGACCTCAAGCGTGTTTATGATTACACTACAAACAAACTGGGTATATTAGCCTGTAACTCTGTAATCTTATCAAGTACACCAACACAATTGGCATAAATAGAAAGGTCAAACGTTCCTCTTCCAAGTATAGCTTACTTGCCCGGAATGTCTCTTCCAGAAATAAAGATATAAGCTGTATATTAAAATTTTTCACAATTTTCACACAAAAGTTGTGGTGCTTTAACCCTCTAAATATTATATGATCACCATCTCAAAGCGCAAACTTCTTCTTTGTCATATGCTCTAACCTTATTTAAAATTTCGAGGCGATCGGACTATTAGTGCGACCTACAGAACAGCTACAAAATCGCTTAACAATTTGGTTTTTGGTCCATTTCTTACTTACTTACTTACTTAGCTGGCCCATTACAGAACATTTGTTCTATAGGCCGAACTAAGAAGAGATCTCCATTCCTCTCTATTTGTTGCTTTGCACACTGGAATACCGCGCCTTGTCATCTCATCATCCACTTGTTTGCGCCATCTATTCCTTGGCCTGCCAATTCTGCGTGTACCGCCATGTGGCATGTATTCATACGCCTTTTTAGCGGGTTCATCATCGCTCATTCTTATGATATGGCCTAGCCAACGCAATCGCTGCATCTCGATACGTTTAACAATATTCATGTCGTTGTATAGCAGATACAGCTCGTGGTTCATGCGACGTCGATATTCACCGTCAACGCAGATTGGTCCGTAGATCTTTCGAAGAATTTTTCCTCTCAAACACACCAAGCACTGCCATGTCTGCTTGCGCAAGTACCCAGGCTTCGGAGCCATACATCAGCACGGGTAGTATCAGTGTTTTGTAGAGCGTTATTTTTGTTTGACGAGATGTGGCTTTGTTTTTAAACTGCTTACTTAATCCAAAGTAGCATCTGTTGGCCAATACAATTCTTCTTTTTATTTCACAACTGATGTCGTTT
>NW_027412088.1:180416446-180560198 GCF_047663935.1 Musca autumnalis
GAGCTTTGTTCAAAAACACTTAATTATACCCTCAGCCTTTAGGCTATGAAGGGTATATACACTTTCATACGGGCAAAATGTGCCTCATCGAAATAATGGTTTTTAGACCCCAAGTATGTTTGGACGAAATGTGTTTCAGACAATTTGGAGTCGATTGAGCAAAGTCCGACCGTCTGTCTGTCTGTCTGTCTGGCTGGCTGGAGGGCACGATAACTCTCGAAGGGATGAACCGATTCGGTTCAAATTTTGGCTTTCGTAATATTTTGTCCAAACTTAGTTTAAGTTCGAAGATGAGCTATATCGGTCCACTCCTTCCGGTACCTCCCCCACAAAAGTTCGAAAATGTTCGGAAAATTTGTACGCACGATAACTCTTGAAAGGTGTAAACCGATTTGGTCCATACTTTGCCCATCATGGAGCGTGTACCAGACTTAGATCAGGTTTTAATATGGACTCAATCGGTCCACTCCGTCGGGTACCTCCCACACAAAATGTTGGAAAAGTTCAGTTTAAGAACATCTCTCAAATCGCTTTGATTTTTGCTTTAGCAACTTGTATTCACTGCCCTCCATACGACGGTATAAGTTTCATCAGGGGCAAGTCCATACTTCTTGAGAAAATAGCCTGAAAGTTGCAAAAAACCCCTATGACACCGTGTGAGGACGTTGGAGGGCAAAATAACTCTCGAACAGGTCTGCCGATTCGGTCCAAAGTTTGGCCTTAGTGATATTTTGTCCAAACATAGTTTAAGTTCGAAGATAAGCCATATCGGTCCACTCCTTCAGGTACCTCCCCCACAAAAGTTCAAAAATGTTCGGAAAATTGTGCGTACGATAACTCTTGAAGAGAGTGCCCGAATTGGTCCATACTTTAACACATCTTAATATATCTACCAGATATTGATCAGGTTCAAATATGGACTATATTTGTCCACTCCATCCGGTACCTCCCACACAAAATTTCGGATAAGTTCACTTTAAGACCTGCTATCGAATCACTTTGATTTTTGTTGAAGCAACTTGCATTCGCTGCCTCAATTGCGATGGTAAAAGTTGTTTCAGGGGCAAGTCCATACTTCTTGAGCAAACATCCCTGAAGTTGTAGAAAACCCCTATAGTATCATATGTAGTGGCTGGAGATCCATTCTTTTTAGTATCTCCTCCGCAAAACTTTTGATCTCTAATCCTAATCAACATTTTTGTCAGTTCAAACGCCCAAAATTCCCTAAATACATGCGTTTTCTTGGGAAAAAAATGTTTCAATATACACAGGCTGAGGGTATATCTCTGTCGGCCAAGCCGACTGATACTTTTTTACTTGTTTTTATTTGAGTTTTGTCGGTAACAAAAAAAGCGTTAGAGAATCCCATTACTGCTTACACAATGGTGATGTCTGTGGCAATCTTCTCTTGTCCTCATTCATTCCGTGCAAAACGTGGACGGACGGAATGCCAAAGATCGTGATGGGCTTTAAAGTCCCCTAGCACCGGTTATTGCTCTTTAAAAGCTAACTAATATCGGGCATACGAGTATAATGCATGGCACATCTATTCATCGGCGGTATGTACACATTAAGCAGCTCTACCCCGGCAGTACCACATTTTACTCCTACCCCCATAAATTCAATTTATGGGTCACTAGAGTCAAGCTCAAGCACGATAGGTGCGTACCGGACAGAAGGCATGTCATAATCCTTCACTTCTTGTGCGATATTTCCGTAAAACGTTGTAACCATCGCAACGTTGCAAGCTACAGGTGGCGGTTAGCATTGTGGATCACAGCGAAAATTTCGCTGACTTCGTTTGGGCAGACCTTGCAATTGAATTGCAGGAACGATGGTTTTCCGGGGGCTGAATGTGGTGGTTTTGGTGCTGCGTGGTGTTTCATATTCTGACGATGACTTCGACGAAGGAGTTCGAAATATGCTTGGAGATGTTTTGACGCTACAACCATTAACTTAGTTTCTATCGCAATGGTTCCACCACCATTGCGTCTAAGTCAAGAGTGCACACATTCCCTATATCCATTACATCTCACTGATGTTGACATATCGTCGGTGTCATGCTTAAGTGTTCCATGTGCCATTTCCTTGATTCGAGAAAAACTCAAGTTAATGTTTAAGGCCATACAGGATAAAAAAATGGTGCAATAATCCAATACTTTAAGAGCTCAGTTCTACTTAACTAAACTCATAGAATATATCAGTAGTTTATTTTAGTCAGATATCTGTTATAGTCTAGAAGTTATGGCCAATTTTTATAAATGCAAACAGTTGCTGAATTGTTCCATGGAATCTTTTTTTCATGTTTTTGGCAGTTTGTGTCACGTTTTGTCACATTTCAACCAAAACACTTTTTATCAATCGTGTTCCACCTCCCTTATATGAAGTGCTACGGTGGAGTTTAAAAATCAGGACTTTAATTGAAACATTTATTTTTCTCATATAAATACAATAAGGACCATTATTGTAGGTTTCCTTAACACTTATTTAAGGGATTTCCTCCACTTATCACATTTTTTTTTTGTGGTAAAAATTTCGATCGGACAAAACGGATTGATATTTTGCATTTCTAAGGTAACCCTATTTACCATTTAAACGCGATTTTCTTATAATACCATTTTTGTAGTCGGTAAGCTTCAAGTCGAAAGGACGTTTTTGCGTATATTTTTGTGGACTTACATCAAAATTTTGTCTTTAAACTAGGGATTTTTTTTAAAACGATTGATAAATTTTCGTTTTCATATAATGATACAATATTCAAAAATATTTGGATTTAGAAACTATTATTCTTCAGTTTTTAAACCAAGTCCTTTAAAAGAATTTGTTCCATACGCCGCACTTTTCCGTAACTTGGCAAAAATGGGCAATTTTTTGTTCCAAACGCCATAATTTTTGGTGCGGAACAACTCGTTTTTGTCTCTTTTTGTTCCATACGCCAGGCTTTATGGATATGGAACAAAATGACAAGATTTTTTGGGTCGCAATGCGGATATGGAACATGCTGGCATCTCCGAAAATACAAGAGATAGAGAAAAATCGACTAAAAAATCTGAAAGAGCATGGTTCAAAACCATGTAAGGTACCTTTATCTCAAAATGTCAAAAATGGTGTATGGAACACTTAAGCATGACACCGACGATATGGTGAATCTGGGTCAATCAAGGGGAAAAGATCCCGGTGTTCTTCTGCATTCGGGCACGGACGCCTCCTATGGTGAAAAAATATACGAAAACAAGCACATAATTGTTGAGGTGACACCCCATAGTTGAAAATTCCTCCGAGTAAATCCTGTCCACCGTAGCATGATTGGTGCCGTGTTCTTTTATCTTTGTGGTTAGTGACGGCTGGGTTTTTGGGGCTTTTGAGCAAAAATCTCAGTATGGACTTGCCCTCGAAAAGTGTTAAATTTTTAAAATATGCAAAAAAATTCAAAACAACAATGCAGCTTGTGTAAAATTTAGTTTGAGAGGTACCCGAAGGAGTGGACTATTACTTACTTACTTATTTACTTAGTTGGCCCATAACAGAACATTTGTTCCATAAGCCGAACTAAGAAAAGATCTCCAACTCTCTCTGTTTAGTGCTTCGCTTTCTGGAATACAGCGCCATGTCATCTCTTCATCCACTTGTTTGCGCCATCTATTCTTTGGCCTGCCAATTCTGCGAGCACCGTCATGCGGTGCGAATTTATACGCCTTTTTAGCGGGTTCATCATCGCTCATTCTTATGATATGGCCTAGCCAACGCAATCATTGCATCTCGATACGTTTATCTATACTGATGTCGTTGTATAGCAGATACAGCTAGTGGTTCATACGGCGTCGATATTCACAATCAACGCAGATTGACCCGTAGATCTTTCGAAGAATTTTTCTCTCAAACACGCCAAGAATTACCTTATCTGCTTGCGCAAGTACACAGGCTTCGGAACCATACATCAGCACGGGTAGTATCAGTGTTTTGTAAAGCGTTTTTGTTTTGTTTGACGAGTTGTGGCTTTGTTTTTAAAGTGCTTACTTAAGCCAAAGTAGCATCTGTTGGCCAATACAATTCTGCTTTTTATTTCACAACTGATGTCGTTTGTTGCGTTTACGGCGGTGCCGAGGTATACAAAGTCTTTTACTACCTCAAAATTGTAGGAACCAACTTCAACAGTTGGTCCGATCACAAAGGACGTATTGCGCGTCGACACCATCAGCTTGGTCTTCTCGCCGTTTACCGCCAGACCCACTTTAGCAGATTCTCCTTCGACCTTCATAAAGGTATCGGTTACTTCTTTTACTGATCGTCCCATGATGTCTATATCATCAGCATAAGCAAGTAAAGTGTGGCTATTGGAGTAGATTTTGCCACTTCTTTGGACGTTTGCCTCTCGTATAACCTATTCCAGCAGGATGTTGAAAAGATCACTCGAAAGGCTGTCTCCTTGCCTGAAACCTCTTTTGGTACAAAACTCTTCGGAGAGGTTCTTTCCTATTTTAAATGAAAATCTTGTGTCGCTTAGAGTCATTTTACAAAGCCGAATGAGCTTTGCAGGGATACCAAATTCAGACATTGCTCCGAATACCTTTGAACGTAGCGGGCTGTCAAAGCTGGTTTATAATCGACAAAAAGGTGGTAGGTGTCGATCTGCATCTCTTGGGTCTTCTCCAGGATTTGCCGCAGGGTAAATATCTGGTCAATGGACTTGCCAGTCTAAAGCCGCATTGGAATGGTCCAATTATTTCGTTGACCATAGGCTTTAGTCGTTCGCACAATATCCCTGACACTATCTTGTAGGCGATAGGGAGAAGACTTGTGCACCTATAGTTGGAGCATAAAGTCTTCCAATCTTCGGGTACGGGTTCTTCCTGCCAGATGGAGCTAACTAGCTGATGCATACACCTTACCAGCGTGTCGCCTCCGGTTTTAAACAGCTCGGCTGTTAGGCCATCAGCTCCTGCTGCCTTATTATTCTTCAGCCGGTTTATAGCTGTCTTTACCTCATCTTGGCCGGGTGGTATACATTCAATACCATCTTCTGGGATTGGATCTGTGGTATCTTCGTCGACTTCGCTACTATTGGATACCAACAGTTTGAAAAAATGCTCTTTCCATATCCTTAGCACACTATCTGTATCAGTTACCAGATTACCTTGCTGGTCTCTGCAGGAGCATGTGCCAGTTCCAGAGCCATCAGTTTGATGTTTCACTCTTTGGTAGAATTTTCGGACTTCATTTTGGCTCCTGTACATCATGATTTTTTCACACTCCCGTATTTTCAGTTCTCTCTTTTTCCTGAGGAAAAGACGTTTCTCCTCTCTCCTTTTCTACCGATACCTCTCATGCGCTACGCGTTGCTACTGATTGTAAAGTAGCCCTATATGCCGCATTTTTCTCTTCGGTAGCAGAACGACACTGGATTCCTTGGTCATACCATGGATTCCTTGGTGGAGGTCTCTGGTATCCAAGTATGGATTTTGCGGCTGTTTGCATGGAGTGGGCAATATTTTGCCATTGTGCTGATATGTTATCGGGATGAGGAGTGCTTTCATTAAGCAATTCTGCAAGTTGAGTGGAATATGCTGTGGCTATATGTTGTGTTTACAGCTTACCGATGTTCAACTTCCGCTTTGTATCTGTTCGTGATTTATGCAACGCTGGGACGGGGAGTGCTTTCATTAAGCAATTGGGCCAGTTGAGTGGAATATGCTGTGGCTATATGTTGTGTTTGCACCTTACCGATGTCCAACTTCCGCGTTGTATCTGTTCGTGATTTATTTGCAACGTTTAGAGGGGTACGTACCATTGCTGCAACATGGTAGTGGTCCGAATCTATGTTTGCTCCTCGGAACGATCGTACATCCAACACGCTCGATGAATATCTTCCATCTATCACAACATGATCAATTTGATTACTTGTTCTTTGATCTGGAGACAGCCAGGTGTTCTTATGAATATCGAGATGATTAAATCTGGTACTGCTAACTACCATGTTTTTTGCAGCCTCATACCATTGTCAGATGTTTCACTGTGGCGACTGAATTTCCCCACTGTGGGCCAAAGATATTTCCTTTCCAATTTTGGCATTAAAAGTTTCTTCCAAGCGTTCTTAAAATATATTTTTGTTCTGTTCGTCCTTGTCTTCAGTGGGAGCATGAGCGCAAATAAAGCTGATGTTGAAGAATTTTGCTTTAAATCGCATTGCAGCGAGTCTTTCATTCACTGGGGTGAAGCTGGAGACCAGATGTTTTAAGTGAACTATATGGGTCCAATATTCGAACATGATTTAGGTGTGAAGGAAATATTACGATTCGCAAAGTTTGGTCCAATGTCAGTCACTCCTTTCGATAGTTGTCGTGCCCATCAGGCATTTTAGTTAGTTACAGCTGATTTTTAGAGCTTTTGTGCCATAGGTCAGTAAGCATGGATTTGCCCATGAAAAAATATTATTTCACTGTAATCAGGACCGCATGAAATACCTTCGGTAAAAATATGCAAAAGGATCCCCCAACAGACCCTTAACTACACTGGAGCAAGTAAGGGTGGGGGTATTCAAAGGAGTGGAGCGATAAAGCCTATCTTCGTTCAAGTTTGGACAAAATATTACGAGAACCAAATTTTGGACCAAATGGGTTTATCCGTTCGAGAGTTATACTACGATCCAGCCAATCGGACAGACGGACAGAAGGACAGACATAGCTAAATCGACTCCAAATGTTCGAAAGCGGATTTAATTCAAACGTGCATGGGTTCTAAAGACATTATTTCGATGAGGCACATTTTCATCTTATCAAGGTCTAAATAAACAAGTAAAAAAGTATCAGTCGGCTTTACCGACAGAGATATACCCTCAGCCTGTGCAAATTGAAACACTTTTTTTTCACAATAAACTTATGTATTTAGGGGGTTTCCAAATTTTGGTCTCGTATGAACCGACAAAAAATGTTGACTAGGATTAAAGTTCAAAAATTTTGCTGAAAAGGTACTTAAAGGAATGGACCGACATAGACCATGGGGGTGCCATAGGGGGTTTTTACACCCTTCGGGCTGTTTTCTCAAGAAGTATGGACTTGCCCCTGAAACAACTTTTACCATCGTAATTGACGCAGCGAATGTAAGTTGCTTTAACCAAAATCAAAGTGATTCAATAGCAGGTCTTAAAGTGAACTTATCCAAAATTTTGTGTGGGAGGTACGGAATGGAGTGGACAAATATAGTCCATATTCGAACCTGATCTATATGTGGTAGATATTATGATAATGTGTAAAGTATGGACCAAATCGGTCACTCCCATCAAGAGTTATCGTGCCCACAATTTTTCCGAATATTTTTTAACTTTTGTGGCGTAGGTACCTGATGGAGTGGACAGATATGGCTTATCTACGAGCTTAAACTAAGTTTGGAAACAATATTACGAAAGACAAATTTTGGCCAGAACCGGCATTTCCGTTCGAGAATTATCTTGCGCTTCCACCCATAAACATGGTGTCATAGGGTTTGTCTTTCAACTTTCAGGCTATTTTTTCAGGAAGTATGGACTTGCCCCTGAGGAAACTTGTACCTTCGTATAGGGGACAGTGAATACAAGATGTTGCAACGAAAACCAAGGCGATTCGTGAGCAGGTCCTAAACTGAACTTTTTCGAAATTTTGTGTGGGAGGTACTCGAAGGAGTTTACTGATTGAGTCCATATTGGAAGCTCATCTAAGTCTGCTAGAAATTTCATAATGTGCAAAGTATGGACCAAATCGGTTACTCCCTTCAAGAGTTATCGTACGCACAAATTTTCCGAACATTTTCGAACTTCTGTGGGGGAGGTACCGGAAGGAGTGGACCGATATAATCCATCTTTGAACTTGAACTAAGTTTGGACAAAATATTACGAAAGCCAAATTTTGGACCGAATCGGCAGATCCGTTCGAGAGTTATCTTGCGCTGCAACCACTACACACGGTGTCATAGGGTTTTTTCTAAATTTCAGGCTATTTTCTCAGGAAGTATGGACTTGCCCCTAATGAAACTTACAGCGAATACAACTTGCGTAAACAAAAATCAAAGCGATTAGAGACAAGGTCCTAAGCTGAACTTTTCCGAAATTTTGTGTGGGAGGTACCCGAAGGAGTGGACCGATTGAGTCCATATTGGAACCTAATCTATGTTTGGTCGAAATTACACGATGTGCAAAGTATGGACCAAATCGGTTATTCCCTACAAGAGTTATCGTGCGCACAATTTTGCGACAATTTTTGAACATTTGTGGGGGAGGTACCTGAAGGAGTGGACCTATATGGCCCATCTTCGAACTTAAATCGAATCTGGACAAAATATTTCGATACCCAAAATTTGAACCGAATCGATTGATCCGTTCGAGAGTTATCGTGCGCACCAGCCACACAGACAGACAGACAGACCGACAGACGGACAGACAGACAGACGGACGGACATTGCTAGGTTCACTCAAAATTGTCTGAAACGGATATCGTACAAACATACTTGGGGTCTAAAACCATTATTTTGATGAGGCACATTTTTGGTCGTATCAAAGTGTAAATACCCTCTTTAGCCTAAAGGCTGAGGGTATAAACAGCAGTAATTCATCATTTAAGGTTCAAAGGGGTCAGAAAGTTTCTCCAGGAAAAATTGGCGCCACATATTAGAATTGCCCCATATCACTGCTCCTCACTATTTTAGCTACATTGAGAACTTTGGCTACATTTTCCGACCTAAATAGCTCTAATTTGCAATCCTTGAATATATATCAAAAGACGTCAAGCTGCCCCAATATACATAGTTTGTTTTTTTCCTCGGCTTTGTTTTTCATTCAATTAAAAACCCTTGTTTTCCTTTTGACAAAAATATTTGCTTCCTTCTTCCTAAAATTGATAATTAACCTAAATTTTTGTCAACAAACAATATCAATTTTTTTGTTATTCCATCAACCAATCCAATCTAAATGGATTATTGAATTTTTAGACCCATCTTTGTAATTTTTATGGGCTTGTATATTGTGTAAGCATCCCCTTTCTCTCTGTCCTTTTTCCTTGTAATATCATTTGCTTTGGCAATTCATTAAATATTATGATTGGCAATTTGTATGACATTATTTGTGGTTGTAGTTGTTGTTGTTCCGATTTTTTCTAGGACACTTTGTTAATGGTCTTTAGTAATTTTCAATTATTATTATGTGGTTGCTGTCCATCCAGAGGAGTCTTCTTCTTTCTATCACAACCAGTTAGACAATTTATGAACTGTGGTCATTTGCTGTGATCATTAGAACCAATTACTAATACTTAGGCAATGTGTAACATCAACCCAACATGACATCAGCCTACGAAGATAAAACATGGATACATTTATTACACACTAATGCTGTAGCAGTGGAATATGTACATTGCACATACATACGTACATACATTATATTTTGTGACAAGTATCTGACCAAGGGGAGGCATCACTCATATTCTCCATAGATATTAAATATTATCCTTTACCACAAATATAACACACACACATGTACACAAAAACTCAAATAGAGGCATATTTATATAAAACCTTAATAAATATTTGCAAATTGTGGTGATTCACAACATGTGCATAATTGTGTGTGTGTGTGTGTGCAACAACAATAACATGGCTAGTGACAACTATTCCGATATGTGGTTTTGAATCATTATTCTATTGTCTTCTCCAATCTAGTTTCCAATATTTGTTGTTATGCCATGGGAGCTGACACTTCCATGTAGAGAGCAAGGGAGTGTATTAGTCCAGGCCAGTTACTTTTCCATAGCTACAAACATACATCCCTCCGCATATACTTATTTTGCTGATGCCAACTACTTGTTGTAAATAGTTAGTAATTTCTTCTCTTTGCTGCCTTTGCATTGGTTGTTCGCTTCGTCTTCTTCTTCTGCTTCATTGACTTTGCCTTTGCTGGTCGTCTATTGTTCTTGACATTCAGTCCATGGCTAATGTGACATATATTGTAAGTGGAAAGCTTGTGATTTCTTGACATGATTTATAGAAAATCATTTACTTTGGACAATAGTGGGCTAGACAAATGTCGTCTATTGCTTTGTTGTGGGTGGACAGGAGAAGAAGTAGGAGGTGGAAGAGTAGGTGGAGAATAGTGAAATATAAAATGATTATCAAATGAACAAACCAAACCTATATATCGATAATAAGACAACAAGTCTATAACACATGAGGCTGTTCTGGATGGTAAATAAAATGGTCAACGATTATGCACAGATCCACACGCTATAATGTAGACTTTATTTGCTGGGAGGAATAAATATTCAACGATAAACGGATATTGAAATGATTTATATTTGCACAACAACTATTCGTTTAAAGCTAAATTCTTAGAACAGACTTTTGTGGTGTATTACAAGACGATTGCAAAGGACAAGATTTTTGACTAAAAGACTTGATTAACAACTATTTAATAAAGCGTTTTAATTCAGCCGATTTTTACACCCGCAGCCCAATAGCTAAAGAGATAAAAAGTTGCAATGGTTTTTAAACCAACATATATTAAGATCAAATCGGTTTCAAAAACTTTATTTTGGTCGGTCTCACTTGAATTTTATGCAACCCCCAATTTCTGGTCCGATACATGTCAAATGTTGGGGCTGGGCATATTTTTGGCTTCCGATTAAATTGCAATCGAAACATATGACATATGCAAAATTATGCAATAAATATTTCAATAATTGGTACAAAAATGTTTGTATGTAAAATTTTTCTGTTTAAAATTCTTTTCAGACAAGTCAATAAAATAGAGAAATATATAACCACAGCCCCAACCTTCAAAATACCGAAAATCGGAGATGTCGTTCTATGGGGCCATATGAAGGCCTGAAGCTAAAGCGACAAATTTAAGGTGGAAAGTTGTTTACTCCAAGGAAGACTTAGTACCAAATTTCAGTCATTTTGGCGGGGTATTGAAACCACAACCTTCAAAACACCGGAAATCGGGAGGTACCGTTATATGGGGGCTATATGAAGACGTGGACCTATAGCGACAAATTTCAGGCGGAAAGTTTTATACCCCCAAGGAAGACTTAATACCAAATTTCAAAATACCAGAAATCCGGCGGTACCGTTCTATGGGGGCTATATGTAGACGTGAACAAATTTCGAGACATTTCAGGTGGAATGTTTTATACTCCTAAGGAAGACTTAATACCAAATTTCAGGCATTTCTGAGGGATATTGAGGCCACAACATTCAAAATTCCGAAAATTTGTAGGTACCGTTCTATGGGGTCTTTTTAAGACGTGGGCCTATACTGACAAGTTTCAGGTGGAATGTTTGGTACTCCCAACGAGGACTTTATACAAAATGTCAACCATTTAAGTGTGATGTTGAAGACACAATCTTCGAAATATCGGAAATCTGGAGGTAGCGTTCTATGAGGACTATATGAAGACGTGGACCCATGCGGACAAATTTCAGGTGTAAAGATTCATACCCCTAACGAAGACTTAATACCACATTTCAGATATTTCGGTGGGATTTTTAGAACACAAATACTTGTATATATTTTTTCAAATGCTCATTTTATGCAAATATGTAAAAATATGTCAAAATATGCGCGATATGCAAAATATGCAAAAATTTCTGGGCCTAATTTGTTTTATTTTGTGATAAAACGATTTTCTGTCTAATCAGATTTTCTCTACGACCATCCTAACCATTTGCATAGGATTCCTCTGAGTGGAGTTACAGATTTGATCTAAACTTTGTACGAGGGCTGAACGATAAGTATCTGGCCTAACAATGAAAACGCGAATATTTACCATCAAAAACGATTTACTTGTTTTCTTAAGTAGTCTTCAGCATGATTTATACACTTTTTCGTGCGATTAAACCGATTGGCGAAGAACTTTTTCTACTCCGATTGAGACACCTCCAAAACATGTTTTTTGAACGCTTTTACAGCATCTTCTTGATGTGCTGGAATCAAATGAAGTCATTGGATCCCCAGTCAGGGCTGTACGACGGATGACCCATCAATTCAACGTTTTGTCCAGTCGAACAGGCGCTGGTTTGAATCGATGTGTGAGAGCCCACATTGTCGTGATGCAGAATGAATTGTCTTCTCTTGTTCGTTTCTCGAACTTCTCAGGAGACTTCAGGCAAACAAATTTATTGTACAACTCAGAATTAACCGTCCTATATTTATCGAGGCGTATAGTCGGCAGTCAGTTTTTCTGAAGAAACAGTCAACCTTAAGCTTGTAAGTGCTTTTTAGATGAACAACTTTCGTTTGATTTGTTTCGCTTTCGAAGATCCAAACGACCGATTCCTGCTTTGTTTCAGGCTCCTAAGCATAGATCCTAGATTCGTCGTCTGTGACGATATTATTAACGTCATTTGAAGCACCGCGATCGATTTTATGCTCAATTTCTTTGAACCAATTCACAGGAGCCTGTTTTGAGCGATTTTCCTGGATCTAACAGAAAAATGCAATGTGCCTCATGGAAATAATGGTTTTAGACCCCAACTATGTTTGGACGACATGTGTTTCAGACAATTTGGAGTTGATTTAGCCATGTCCGTCCGCATGTCTGTCAGGCTGGCTGGAGCGCACGATAACTCTCGAACGGATCAGCCGATTCGGTCCACTCCTTCCGGTACCTCCCCCACAAAAGTTGGGAAATGTTCTGAAATTTTGTGCGCACGATAACTCTTGAAGGTACATCGTAAAATTTCTACTAGACGTAGATGATGTTCCAATATGGACTCAATCGGTCCACTTCTTCGGGTACCTCCCACACAAAATTTCGAAAAAGTTCACTTTAGGACCTGCTCTCGAATCGCTTTGATTTTTGTTGTAGCTGCTTGTATTCACGGCCCTTCATACGACTGTATAAGTTTCATCAGGGGCAAGTCCATACTTCCTTAGAAAATAGCTTAAAATGTACAAAAAAACCTTATGACACCGTGTGTAGTGGTTGGAGCGCAAGATTACTCTCGAACGGATCTGCCGATTCGGTCCAAAATATGGCCTTCGTAATATTTTGTGCAAGTTTAAGTTTGAAGATAAGTCATATCGGTCTAATCCTTCAGGTACCTCCCCCAGAAAAGTTCAAAAATGTTCGGAAAAACTGTGCGCACAATAACTCTTGATGGAAGTGACCTATTTGGTCCATACTTCACACATCCTAATATACCTACCAGATATAGAATAGGTTCGAATATGAGTTCGAAGATAAGTCATATCGGTCTAATCCTACAGGTACCTCCCCCAGAAAAGTTAAAAAATGTTCGGAAAAATTGTGCGTACAATAACTCTTGATGGAAGTGACCTATTTGGTCCATACTTTACACATCCTAATATACCTACCAGATATAGAATAGGTTCGAATATGGACTATATTTGTCCACTCCTTCGGGTACCTCCCACACAAAATTTCGGATAAGATCACTTTAAGTCCTGCTCTCGAATTTTGTTGATTTTTGTTGAGGCAACTTGCATTCGCAGCCTTCTTGAGAAAACAGCCCGAAAATTGTTTTTTCTATTGAAGATAGCAAGGTCTCCTATCGAATACCAAAAGGTCTTCCTATCGAAGACCAGACCACAAGGGCTTCTTATAAAAGACTACACGGTCCAAGCGGTCGTTTCATTGCAGATCACAGAGACTTCCTATCGAAGACAACAAGCTCTTCCTATTGAAACCCACAAACTCTTCCTACTAAAGTCCACAAGGTCTTCCTATTGAAGGCCATAAGGTCTTCCTATCGAAGACCACAAGCTGTTCCTATTGAAGACCACAATGTCTTGCTATCGCAGACCACAAGGGCTTCTTATAAAGGATTACACTGTCCAATAGGTCTTCTTATAAGAGACCCCAAGACAACAGAACTTATTATACAAGATCAGAAGGTTTTCCTATAGGGGACCACAGGATCTTTGCATTGCAGAGCACAAGGTAGTCCTATCTATGACAAGTTTTTCCTATTGAAACCCACAAACTCTCCATATCGAAACCCACAAACACTTCCTATCGCAGACCACAACGGCTTCATATCGAAGACCACAAGCTCTTCCTATTGAAGATCACAATGTATTCCTATCGAAGACCATAGCAGCTTCCTATAAGAGATTACACTGTCCAATAATTCATCTTATAAGAGACCTCAAGACAACAGGACTTACTATACAACACCAGCAGATATCCTATCGGAGACCACAGGGTCTTTGTATTGCAGATCACAGAGTCTTCCTATCGAAAACGACAAGTTCTTCCTATCGAAACCCACAAACACTTCTTATTTAAGGCCACAAGATCTTCCTATCGAAGACCACAAGCTCTTCTTATTGAAGACCACAATGTCTTTCTATCGCAGACCACAAGGGCTTCCGATAAAAGACTACACGGTCCAATAAGCCTTCTTATAAGAGATCCCAAGGCAACAGGGCTTTACTGCACAAACCAGAAGTTTTCCTATCGGAAACCAGAGTCTTCCCATCGAAGACAACAAGCTCTTCCTATTGGAACCCACAAACTCTTCCTACTAAAGGCCACAAGGTCTTCCTATTGAAGACCACAATGTATTTCTATCGCAGACCATAAGGGCTTCTTAAAACGGATTACACGGTCCAATAGGTCTTCTTATAACATATTCTAAGAAAACAGGACTTACTATACAAGACCGGAAGGTTTTCCTATCGGATACCACAGGGTTTTTGTATTGCAGATCACAGAGTCTTTCTATCGAAGACAACAAGCTCTTCCTATCGAAACCCACAAATTCTTCCGATCGAAGACGACAAGCTCTTCTTATTGAAAAGCACAAACTCTTCCTATCGCAGACCGCAAGGGCTTCTTATAAAGGATAACACGGTCCAATAGGTCTTCTAATAAAATACCATAAGACAATAGGACTTACTATACAAGACCAGAAGGTTTTCCTATCGGAGACCACAGGGTCTTTGTATTGCAGATCACATAGTCTTCCCGCCTATCGAAGACCACAAGCTTTTGTCTATTGAAGACCGCAATCTCTTCCTATCGCAGACCGAAAGGGCTTCCTATAAAGGACCAATAGGTTCGATAGGTCTTCGTATAAGAGACCCCTAGACAACAGGACTTACTATACAAGACCAGAACGTTTTCTTATCGGAGACCACAATGTATTTCTCCCAATTGAATACCACAAGGTGTTCCTAAGGAAGACTACAAGCGCTTCCTATGGAATGATACAAGGTCTTCTAATTGAAGACTACAAGGTCTTCCTATCGAAGATCACCAGGGCCTTCTAATTGGAGACTACAATGTCTTCCCACCGAAGATCACCATGGCTTCCTATAAAGGACTACAAGATCGACTAGCTCTTCCTAAAAGATATCTCAAGGCAGCAGGTACTTCTATAGAAGGCCACAATGTCTTCCTGTCGAAGTCCGCAAACTCTTTCGATTTTAGTTTAAAACTAATAACTGTATTTTCGACTTTTTTCATAACCCAGAAAATCGATTATTAGTCGACTTTTCGTTTTTTTTTTGAAACTGTAAAACCGCCAAGTCAAAAATCAATGGGCAAACTCGTTAATCGATCATAGGACAATCGATTATGCGATTTTCTCTCCAGACACAAGATTTTTAGACTATTGACTGCAAAAAGTCGATTAATCGAAAGTCGACTTACCTATCCCTAAGGTCTTCCTTTCGAAAGGACTACTGACGTTGGGCAACTGCAAAACAGCTTCTAATCATGGGGAGGTGTAGTGTCTCTATATGAACTTATATGTATAGAGGTCCGAATACATTAGTAGGAGGCCTGAAGGGGCCGATAACATTAAATAGGCTCTATAGGCATCCGAGCACGTTAAGATGAGGCTTAAAAAATTCCAAATATTTTATGAGGAGTGGTTCGAACAGCTTATGAGGAGCTCTACAGAGGTTCGAACACCTTATTGAGAGTTCGTATTCATTATAATGGCTCTATAGAAGTCCGAGCCTATTAGATGGAAGCCTTTAGGGTTCCGAACAGATCAAAGAATGTGAACCGCATATCTTATAATAAGCGCTTAAGAAGTCCGGGGAACTGGACAACAATTTGAGGTGTAACGTGCTGCATTTTTTGCAGTTGGGTATAGGGTGGAAGGTCGTATGCCGACGACAGTGTTGAATCTGTGCACATTAAGATGAGACTTAAAAGGGACCGAATACTTTATGAGGAGTGGTTCGAACGCCTCATGAGGAGCTTTATAGAGGTTCGAACACCTTATTGAGAATTCGTATTCATTAGAATAGTGTGTTCAATCGCACAGCAGCTGCTTCTTTCGTACCGGATTGACCCGGAGCCATAGTGTTTCGGCCAGCGGCTGCCAACCCAGCATTTAAACTATGCTTCTACGTAGGTTTGAATGCTGCTACAATAGCAACATTAGAATAGTGTTGAATCTGAGCTCTTCAAGATGAGACCTAAAAGGGTTCGAATACTTTATGAGGAGCGGTTGGAACACCTTATAAGGAGCTCTAAAGAGGTCGAACACCTTATTGAGAGTTAGTATTCATTATAATGGCTCTATAGAAGTCCGAACCTATAAGATGGAGAGCTTTAGAATTCCGAATACATTAGAGAATAGCATCTGCATATCTTATAAGGCGCTCTAAAAGGTACAAGGTGCGGGGTGTAAGGCGCTGCGTTGGTTGCTCTTGCGGATTGCGGTGACTTGTATTTCGCCGAAATGTTAAATGTGACAGTGAATATGGTGATACGCTGAGAGGTGGACAACAACGTGGGGTGTAAGGTGCTGCATTGGTTGCTGCTGGGGATTGCGGGGGCTTGTATTTCGCTGACAATGTTAAATGTAACAGCGAATATGGTGATACGCTGAGAGATGTTCTTGAGCAGCAAGCTGCAATATAACTCCTATCGCAGTAATCCTGTGGCGATTAAAACCAAAACATCCGTTACAGTTTACCGATGCGAACCTGTAGTGTATGCGGATCATGCAAACGTGACAAATGGACTATAATTCAAAATCTATGGTCTTAAATACAGTTACAGGCCAATTTAAGATCGTGTTGAAATTATAGTAGCTGGTGTTGTCTGTGATCATGACCTCAATATTAGTTCTCGAGTTATGGGTCTCAAAATGTTCCATTATTCCGGACCAATAATGAATTTAGGTCCAGAATTTTACTGCACGCTGCCTTTTGTACTAATATTTCCTTCAATAGTGGGTCGCAAGATCAAGTTCAGGAATATTTAGGGAGATGACTTTTAAAACGTTATAATAATAATAATAATAATAATAATTGCTTTGGTCTCAATTCACTGGCCCAAAGCTTTTGTTCTCTTCATCACACATCCTCGTATATAAAATCTATGATTTAATGCCTATGTTTGAACTTAATTTATTTTATTATATTGTTGTCATCTATTTGGGTATACACAACAGGGAAAATAGCAATCTTCAGCAAATAGCCCGGCAAACAGTAAACATTTTATAAGGGCGGCGGACGGGGCAATGTTTCTAAGAATTCGTAGCAGTGAAAAGATAAACTAGAGACAGAGCACAATAGTGATTATGAAAGTAAATCTCGTAAATTAGTTTCACAGAAATTCCATAGAATAATAATAACTGCTGTGACGGCAATGGTAATGTAATGGAATGGTCACATTGGATTTGGGTCAAATGAAAACTGGACAACTATTGTTGGAAATTTATGAAAGCATCAGTAAACAGAATTACTAAATGTTAACGTCATCGTTTTTTAGATGTTTTTGTTGTTTTAGGTTTAAGAAAAAAAATAAAATAGCCTTCATTGGCAGGCGGCCCAGTGGAAAGCTCAATTACATTTTCGACACACATTTGCAACAAGCGATAAGAAATAGAGTTTAAAGTAAATTGACATTGTAACATACTTGTTGTAATGATTTGTAACTAAAGATAGCAATGCTAAGTGCAATAGAATGTAATCGAGAAAAACAACTTAATGGGATATATTTAAGTGACAGGTACTGCGAAATGATAATAACGGCAAGGAAAATGTTATTAGGAAGACATTGTAAATAACAGTTTTTGAAGAAAGAGGAAATTGTGAAAAAAATATATATTGTTTAGAGTAATATAATTAAGTCCGCAGAGCCTTTAAACTACGGTTATATATCCTGCATTCCTAGTCAAGAAAATGTTGAAAAATATTGAAAAAAAGTTTACAATTATTTGTCTGCTGGTCTTTGAAAAATTCAGAATTAGTGCCACGTAAAAGAAAGTGCTTTGAGCAAAAGATTGTAAGACAATGTGCGTTATGGACGAACATGTAACGAGTAACGTCTAATCTTTTAGAAGTTTTCTGCATGGAGGTTTCCTACCCATAACGAGTTCAAAATACCAAGTTAAATGCGCTTCAAAAGGAAAAACCTTTCAAAAGAGTCATCTTTGGGGTATTTTATACCCCATCAAAACTTAATACCAAATTCCATTCCTTTCGATTTTATAATGACGCTGAAACCTTAAAAATACCGAAAATCGGGAAGAAACGGCCTATGGTGGTTATATGAAGACGAGCACCAGACAAATTTCAGGTAGAATTAATGTCACCAACGAAGACTTTTCAGCCATTACGGAGGGTTACTGACGCTACAACCTTCAAAATATCGAAAATCTGGAGGTACCGATAATTCTCTTCTGGAATATTTTACATCTCCATTGAAGACGAAATACCAAGTTTCAGCCATTTAGGTGCGATAATGAAGCTACCTTTAAATACTTAAGATCGGGAGGTACCCCTATATGGGGGCTATATCAATGTGTAAACTTGTACAGAACAATTTCTGTGGAAAAGGTTTGTAGCCACAAAGAAGATTAAATACCAATTTCCAGCCATTTTGGTGTGATAATGTGGTGTGATAACAGGGATGCACCATTAAATGGGGGCTTTACTAAAACCTGGATCTGTTCTGGGGAAAAGGTTTGTAGCCCCATAGAAGACTATATACCAATTTTCGGCCATTTCGGTGTGATAATGGGGCTAAAACCTTTAATGTACCGAAAATCGGAAGGTACCCTTATATGGAGGCTATATCAAAACCTGGATTTGTTCTGACCAATTTCGGGGGAAAAGGTTTGTGGCCCTATAGAAGACTATATACCAATTTTCAGCCATTTCGGTGCGATAATGCGAATAAATTCTTTAAAATGCCGAAAATCGGTAGGTACCCTCATATGGGGGCTATATCAAAACGTGGACCTGTACAGACAAATTTCTGAGAAAAAGTTTTGTGGACTCATAGAAGATTAATTATACATTTTTAGCCATTTCGATGCGATAATGATACTAAAATCTTTAAAATACCGAAAATCGGAATGTACCCTAATATGGGGGCTATATCAAAATGTGGACCTGTACGGACAAATTTCTGGGGAAAAGGTTTATAGCCCCATTGAAGACTTTATACCAATTTTCAGTAATTTCGGTGTGATAATGAGACTAAAACCTTTTAAATATCGAAAAGCGGAAAATATCCGTATATGGGGGCTATATCAAAACCTGGATCTGTTCTAATCATTTTCGGGGGAACATGTTTGTAGCCCCATAGAAAACTATATACCAATTTCCAAGCATTTCGGTGTAATAATGAAGCAAAAATGTATAAAATACCGAAAATCGGAATGTACCCTAATATGGGGGCTATATTAAAACGTGGACCTGTACAGACTAATTTCTGAAGAAAAGTTTTGTGGATCCATAGAAAATTAAATATAAATTTTTAGCCATTTCGGTGAGATAATGCGATTAAAATATTGAAATGCCGAAAATCGGAAGGTAGCCTTATATGGGGGCTATATCAAAACGTGGACCTGTACTGAAACATTTCTGTGGGAAAGTTTTGTAGCCTCAAAGAAGACTAAATACCAATTCTCAGTTACTTCTGTGTTATAATGAGGCTTATACCTTTCAAATACCGAAAATCGGAAGGTACCGTTTGATGGGGGCTCTGTTGCGTCATGGACCTGTATTGACAAATTTCTGGGTGAAAGTTTTATACCCCATACGAAGACTTAATACCAAATTTCAGCCATTTCGGCGTAATATTAAAGTCACAGCTTTGAAAATACCGGAAATCGAGAGGTAACGTTCTATGGGGCCTATATGAAGGCGTGGACCTATACCAACAAATGTCATATGGAAAGCTTTACAGCTCAAATGAAGACTAAATGCCAAATTTCAGCCATTTCGGTGGATTATTGTGGCCACAACCTTTAAAATACCGAAAATCGGGAGGTACCAATCTATGGGGCTATATGCAGGCGTGGACCTATACGGACAAAATTCGGGGGGAAAGTTTTATACTCCGAACGAAGACTAAGTACCAAATTTACCATTTCTGTGTAATAATGAGGCTAAAACCTTCAAAATACCGAAAATCGGGTGGTAGGGGGTGGTATGTAAATAGGCCTAAAGAAAATGTTGTAGCTGTGGAAATTCTCCACAAGATTGAACTTTATGATACTTTCGTAGGTTTCGCCGTTTTTGAGATATAGAAGTTCAAATTGAGACAATGAACTGACTGTATCGCCTCCTTATAAAACAATGTTATTACTGCAATTTTTCAAATAAAACTCATATATATTGAAAATGGTACAACCTAGGAAAAAATAAAACATACAGTCTTGTAGAGAATTTTTACAGCTTCAACATTTTCTTCAGTCCCATTTTGATATGACTTGCGGTTTCCAAGCAACATCTTGAAGACTTAAGATAAAAACCTAAAAAGTTGAACCTCTATATCTAAAAAATGCTAAAACCTAAGAAAAGATCTAAAGGTCAGACTTTTAGAGAATTATCACGCTACAACATTTTCCTTAGACTCATTTCGATACGACTTGCGGTTTCCAAGCAAAATCGTGAAAACTTAAAAAAACCATAAAATTGTGAATTTTGATCGCAATTTATTTGAAAATCCCTTCCGCGATTTTTTCTGGTTTCTTTATTTTTCTTATCTATGAACATTGTTGTTTCAGGATCCGTGAAATCTTCCCATGTGTAAGCGGTTTTTAATCAAAAGTTGGTTAAGGCGCACTGAGCATAATATTGTTTTATAAGGAGGTGATACAGTCAGTGCATTGTCTCAATTGGAACTTCTATATCTCAAAAACGGTAAAATCTATGAAAATATCATAAAGGGCAATCTTGTGGTGAATTTTCACAGCTACAACATTTTCTTTAGGCCCATTTACATTGGACTCGCGGTTACCAAACAAAATCGTGAAAACCTAAAGAACCGCTAAAAATGTGAACTTAAATCGCGATTTATTTGAAAATCCATCCGGGATTTAATATTTCGACACTTAATATTAAATTACGTTATAATAAATTTGAAAGAATTTTTTGAAAAAGTTTTAGAGTTATCTTGCACAATAGCCGGCAGGGTTTCGGAGCTTTTCAGTCACTATCTAAGGAAGTATTGACTTACTCCGGAAAAAATTTACCATTGTAAATGAGGCCGCTTCAACAACCTACTGAAAACGAATCAAAACGATGCAAGAGGAGCTCTTAAACTTCACTTTATACGAATTTTGTGTGGGAGCTATCCGAAGGAGTGGGCCGATATATTCTATATTTCAATCCCATACATGACTGGATGAAATAATAGGATGTGCAAAGCCTGCATCAATCAGAAACTCCCTGCGAGAATTATCTTTGCGGATTTGTCATTTTGGTTGGTGCCGTCAGGGTTTCTTGGAGCTTTTAGGCCAATATCTCAGAAAGTATGGACTTCCGCAAAAAAAATGTACCGTCGTAAGGGGAACCGCAAAAAAAAATTACTAGAAAAATTGCAAAGCGATCCAAGAGGAGCTCTTTAACTTCACTTTGTCCGAATTTTGTGTGGGAGGTACCCGAAAGAGTGGACCGATACTATCCATATTCCAACCTGATACACGACTGCATGAAATAATACGATGCGCAAAGCCTGCATCAATCAGAAACTCCCTACGAGAATTATCTTGCGGATTTGCCATTTTGCTTGGTACCGTCAGGGTTTCGTAGAGCTTTTAGGCCAATATCTCAGGAAGTATGGACTTCTGCAAAAAAAATGTAACGTCGTAAGGGGAACCGCAAAAAAAAATTACTAGAAAAATTGCAAAGCGATCCAAGAGGAGCTCTTAAACTTCACTTTGTCCGAATTTTGTGTGGGAGGTACCCGAAAGAGTGGACCGATACTATCCATATTCCAACCTGATACACGACTGCATGAAATAATACGATGCGCAAAGCCTGCATCAATCAGAAACTCCCTACGAGAATTATCTTGCGGATTTGCCATTTTGCTTGGTACCGTCAGGGTTTCGTAGAGCTTTTAGGCCAATATCTCAGGAAGTATGGACTTCCGCAAGAAAAAAAAAAATTGTACAGTCGTAAAAGGGGGCGCAAGGACAACATACTGAAAAAAATTGCAAAACCATCCGAGATGAGCTCTTAAACTTCACTTTATCCAAATTTTGTGTGGGAGGTACCCGAAGGAGTCGATCCGATCTATATCTGGAAGGAATAATACGATGTACAAAGATTTGACCAAATCGATTGCTCCCTTCGAGAAATATCGTTCAAACTATTTTACAAAAAAAAATTGAACTTTTGTGGGGGAGGTACCCGAAGAAGTGGACCGACATGGCCCATCTTCGAACTTAAACTAAGTTTGGACAATACGATAGCCAAAATTTGGTTCGAATCGGTTAATCTGTTCGAGAGTTATCGTGCGCACCAGCCAGACAGACATTTTTAGAATCAAAGTGTACATACCCTTTCTAGCCTAAAGGCTGAGGGTATAAACATTGCGAGATGTATCTTGACTTCAACAGACGGACGGACAGGCGGGCATAGTTATATCGACTTAGAATTTGACCCTGATCAAGAATATATATACTTTATAGGATGTCTGTCTTGGGTGCCACCGTGGTCGGGGGTTCGATTCCCCGGCCAGGCAACATCAAACATTTTTCAACGGTGGCAAAATACCCCTCAGCAATGTTGGCGACATTTCCTGAGTATTTCAGCCTTGAAAAACTTCTCCACAAGTGGTGTCTTAAGACACGCCGTTCGGACTCGGCGATAAACAGTAGGTCCCATATCATTGAGCTAAATATGAATCGGGGTGCACTCATTGATATGAGAGAAGTCTCCCTTGTCCCGTGTGGGATGTTTGTGGTACAATGTTTTGTTTTGTTTTGTTATAGGATGTCTGATGAATATTTCAATGTGTTACAAACGGAATGGCAAATTTAATTATACCCTAAATATTATGGTGGAGGGTATACAAAGTGGCTTGACCACCCACCTGAGGCACTGCACATTGGTACAGAATTAAGTAAATTGTTGGCAACGGTTAAACCACTCTCGAGTCCGGGAAAGAAGGATGATGGAACGGCTGTTACTTCCAACCGTGCGGATTATTTTAACCGGAAGTTTATAGAGCAACTCGATAGTGATAGGGCAAAGAGAAGTGTGCTACGCCATACAAGAAGAAACCTCCCAGTCAAGAAGTTCCACCACATTTTACGTTGGGCTATGTTGCAGACGTAATGCTTAAGCAACTGAATGAACCAGGAGTTGAGTATTTAGCAAGTGTCCCCAACCTATTATACCAGAAGCCTGGAAAGTTGGCAGGGTGGTCGCCGAGGAGAGATCTTCACGATCTGGGGAGAGAGATGTCCAAAGGTATAAGCGAGAACCTCTAGACCAGCAATCGGCACACAACAACAACAATTTGAGCAAACACTGTTGCCATTGCATGGTTTTTCAATTAGTGAGGGGAGAGAGAAGCTCTATTTGCTTGCTCGCGAGTAAAGGGCTGCCGAATGCTGCTCTAGACCAACGAGCCTATCAGACAGGTTTGGAGAGTATTCACACTGATGCAGTCGTGCAGGCTGTACAAAGATACAGTGTGAGTACCCTATTTGGGGACCACCCACCCTCCATCGCAGCCTACTGTCAAGGCAAACTCTAGTGGTTTATCCCAGTTAAGATCCGTTCGATGCAGCCGCCTTAATTTGTATTGTACCCGAATTGATGCCATACACATGCACGGCATGTGGTTTGGGACCACACCACACGCCGCATTTGATTAGTTACCCAGCTAACCCCAACCACCTGTCTCCTGATTCTTTATACACGCAACCAGTCCAAGTTGCGGAATTTTTTTAAACTGGATACAGATTAACCAGAACCTGATAACTGAAATAATACACTATCGAACATAATTGCATTGCTACAACAAATTCCTAATTTCAGCCATTTTGGACTGATATTGAGGCCACAACCTACAAAATACCAAAAATCGGAAGATACCCTTCTATGGGGGCTACATTCTCTTTCGGAATGTTTTATACTCCCATTGAAGACGATAGACCAACTTTCAGCCATTTCGGTGTGATATAGACTAAGTTTGAGAGAAATATTCTGATGAGCAAAATAGTTTTTTCGGACACTTATCTCAAGAAGTATGGAATTTGTCACGAAAAGGCGTATTCAGACGTGGCTAACGCCATATCATCGTCCCTCTGCTTAAAAACTCTCCAGGCTGAGATATTTTCAACCAGAATATTCAATGGCGAAATTTTTTGTCTAGCATTGCATTTGTCTAGCCGGAACACGGGTGTTGTGTGTATCAGGAGCAATCCATTATCGAAGAACCCGCCTCTGTGGGATTGATCCGTAACATGCAGACGCGTCTGCGAGCACTCCGATGTGCTTCGTCGAACGGTATAAATTTAGTTCTATTGGAGCTCTTTTCCACGTCCCCTTTACAGAACAAATGGTCAGTTAAAGACCACCTAAGTACGTAAGAGTAAGACATTAAATTTGATTGCTTACTGAATATTCGAGAAATAACTATTTAAAAAATCCCTTAAGCTTCCTCAAAAATTTAGTTTTGTTTTGCAGTTTTTTTTTATCCTTTTCTGTGTTTTCCATATGTTCCATAAATTTATTATTATATTAAGAGCAAATCATAAAAAGTGATTAATGTCGAACATCTATTTGAGCCGACAAAGGAATATATTTTCCAGGGATTTTTCATTTAACCTTATGGTGTGTGGAGTATAACGAAAAACCACCAAAACATAACCATACACAAGAATATGTAACACCATACAAACTTACATATGTACCTACATTCCCGCACACACACATATTCATAAATAATTGAATGACATACATCACCTGTCGTATTTCTCCCAACTGATTTAATGTAAGCCGTAATGTAATTTTATACTTCTTTTCATTTTCATGTTTTTCTTTTTTCATTCTTTTTTTCATTATTCGACTCATTTCATGCTGAAAGATTATGTCAGAAACAGAAATGAGAAAAAATAAACCGAGATATATGTATGTAGGAATATTGAGGGAAAATAAGTCGCGTTGAAAATACAACAACAGGATATAAAGATTAACATCCGGTTGAAACGGAATCGGTTTTTTGTGTTATACGTAAAGCAGTTATTGTTAACAATAAGGGAAGGTAAGCAAGCTTTGTAATGTCTTTTTGGTTGTAATCTTTATTTTTTTTATATTTACATATAATAGTTACACAAGTTGTGCTTAGGCTCTCGAGTGCCACCCTAGTGCTACGGTATATAAACTAGAGTTGTGCCAAAGGAACTATATGGAACTATCTATTTCACTTCGCAGTTCCAACGGACCACATTTTTTCTCTGAACAAACTGCGTATACTTAACATCACACGTTATATTTCATGATGTTGCTCATACGTTTTGGAACTATTACAAGGAACTAGGAATTAGATTACCCAACTCTAATATACACCAGCCGCTGTACGCTGAATGCCCGGATTCGATTCCCAGGCCATGCAAGATCAAATTTTCTAACGGTGGCATAATAGCCCTCATGGTAACCTTTGACAACATATCTTGGGTATCTTTGCAATATAAAACTTTTCTACAAGTGGTGTCTGAGGACACGACGTTCGGACTTGGCGATAAGCAGTAGGTCCCATGTCATTTAGTTAATTTGAATCACGGTGTACTCAGTGATATGAGAGAAGTCTCACTTGTCTCTTCTGGGAAGTTTGTAAAACGATTACAAACTAAGTACGAACAGACACAACACGAAAGTTAGACATCGGTAAGCTGCAATCACAACAGATAGCCACAGCATATTCCACTCAACTAGCCCAATTGCTTAATCAAAGCACTCCTCATCCCAATAACATATCAGCGCAAAGTATTGCCCACTCCATGCAAACAGCCGCAAAACCAGTACTTGGATGCCAGAGACCTCCAACAAGGAATCCATGGTATGATTAGGAGTGTGTAATGTTCAATTCATACCAAAACTAGTTAAAGATGATGGAGGGAATGTCATCCATCAATTTACTCCATTTTGAGTCATTGAACGAGGAAGGATATCAAGATGGGAAAAAAAGGATTTCAGTTGCGAGCAAGGAAAACAAAGGGAGTCATTTATTTGTCTAGCTTACAGTCGGGTATGGGGGGGTTCGGGTCTCCCTTGACTCAATTCTCATCACTTCCTGAACACAAACAAAAGTATATTTTAGACTCCCGATACTAAACATAGCTACGATTGGTTGGTCAAAGTCTCCGATCAACGCCTGCACCCCTCATTGATTCCGAGTATAAGAAACAAGTAAGAACGGCGTTAAGTTCGGCCGGGCTATTTCAAAATGTCGATCTATACCGACACATTTCTGACGGAAAGTTTTTAGGCTCAAAGAAGACTAAATACCAAATTTCCTATATTTCGGTATAAGAATGTGACTAAAACTTAAAAAATACCGAAAGTCAAGAAGTACGCTTCTATGGGAATATAGGAAGATGTGGACCTATATTGATAATACTCTTCTGGAATATTTTATAACTCTTGGAAGACGAAATAACGAATTTCAGCCATTTCGGTTGGATATTGACGTCACAATCTTCAGTATTACAAAAATCGGGAGGTACCGTTCTATGAGGGCTATATGAAGGCGTGGACCTATACCGACAAATTTAAGGGGGAAGTTTGAGCACCCCCAACAAAGTCTAAATACCAAATTTCAGCCATTTCGGTGGAATATTGAGGCCAAAGCGTTCAAAATACCGAAAATCGGAAGGTACCGTTCTATGGGGGCTATATGAAGGCATGAACCGATACCGACAAAGTTCTGGGGGAAGTTTTATACCACCAACGTATACTAAGTACCAAATTTCAGCCATTTCGGTGTGATAATGAAGCTAAAACCTTGAAAATACCGAAAATCGGGAGGTACCGTTCTATGGGGGCTATATAAAGGTGTGGACCGATACCGACAAAATTCTGTGGGAAAGTTTTATACCCCTAAAGAAGAATACGTACCAAATTTCAGCCATTTTGGTAGGATAATGAAGCTAAAACCTTAAAAATACCGAAAATCGGGAGGTACCGTTCTATGGGGGCTATATGAAGGTGTGGACCGATACCGACAAAATTCTGGGGGAAAGTTTTATACCCTTAAAGAAGACTACGTACCAAATTTCAGCCATTTTGGTAGGATAATGAAGCTAAAACCTTAAAAATACCGAAAATCGGGAGGTACCGTTCTATGGGGGCTATATAAAGGTGTAAACCAATACCGACAAAATTCTGAGGGAAAGTTTTATACCCCTAAAGAAGACTACGTACCAAATTTCAGCCATTTTGGTAGGATAATGAAGCTAAAACCTTAAAAATACCGAAAATCGGGAGGTACCGTTCTATGGGGGCTATATAAAGGTGTGGACCGATACCGACAAAATTCTGAGGGAAAGTTTTATACCCCTAAAGAAGACTACGTACCAAATTTTAGCCATTTTGGCAGGATAATGAAGCTAAAACCTTAAAAATACCGAAAATCGGGAGGTACCGTTCTATGGGGGCTATATGAAGGTGTGGACCGATACCGACAAAATTCTGGGGGAAAGTTTTATACCCCTAAAGAAGACTACGTACCAAATTTTAGCCATTTTGGCAGGATAATGATGCTAAAACCTTAAAAATACCGAAAATCGGGAGGTACCGTTCTATGGGGGCTGTATGAAGGTGTGGACCGATACCGACAAAATTCTGGGGGAAAGTTTTATACCCCTAAAGAAGACTACGTTCGAAATTTTAGCCATTTTGGCAGGATAATGAAGCTAAAACCTTAAAAATACCGAAAATCGGGAGGTACCGTTCTATGTGGGCTATATCAAAACGTGGACCGATATATCCCATTTTCAATACCAACCATCCTGCAAGTAATAAAAACTTCTGTACAAAATGTTGACTCTCTATCTTTAAAATTGCGAGCTGTATCTTGATTTCAACAGACAGACAGACGGACGGACGGACAGACGGACATGGTCAAATCGAAATAGAATTTTATGCTGATCAATAATATATATACTTTATAGGGTCTCCGACGAATATTTTGATGTGTTACAAACGGAATGACAAATTTAATTATACCCTCCATATGGTGGAGGGTATAAAAAATGGAAGAAAAATAATAACGATCAATCCTAAATAACACTAAAGGAACTCCTGTTGTTGATTGGAGTTCGAGCCTCTTTACCCTACCCGGCCATGGTCTCGTTGCCATTAGTTTTATACAAGACCCCAAATACGAGCATTTACCCCATTAAATTACCTCACCACCTTAAGGAAAACAAGTAAGAACGGCGTTAAGTTCGGCGGGGCCGAACTTGTTATACCCTCCACCACAAGTTGTATTGAAATAAAATGGAATAATTAGTTTTCTTTCGTGTATGAAGAAGACTTAATACTAAATTTCAGCAATTTCGGTAAAACAATGTGAGGCACCATTCTATGGGGGCTATTTCAAAACGTCGATCAATATCGACAAATTTCTGACGGAAATTTTTTAGGCTCAAAGAAGACTAAGTACCAAATTTCCTATATTACGGTAAGAGAATGTGGCTAAAACTTAAAAAATACCGAAAATCAAGAAGTTAGCTTCTATGCGGATATAGAAAGACGTGGACCTATACTGATAATACTCTTCTCGAATATTTTATAACTCTTGGAAGACGAAATAACGAATTTCAGCCATTTCGGTTGGATATTGACGTCACAATCTTCAGTATTACGAAAATCGGGAGGTACCGTTCTATGGGGGCTATATCGAAACGTGGACCTATACCGACGAATTTTAGTCAGAAATGGGGCAATATGAAAGCGTGGACCTGTACAGACATATTTCTGGCGAACAGTTTTATATCACATTGAAGACTAAATACCAAATTTCAGCCATTTTGGTGGAATATTGAAGACACAACCTTCAAAATACGAAAAATTGGGAGGTACCTTTCCATGGGGGCTATATGAAGGCGTGGACCTATACCGACAAATTTAAAGGGGAAGCTTGAGTACCCCCAACGAAGTCTAAATACCAAATTTCAGCCATTTCGGTGGAATATTGAGGCCACAACGTTCAAAATACCGAAAATCGGGAGGTACCGTTCTATGGGGGCTATATGAAGGCATGGACCGATACCGACAAAGTTCTGGGAGAAAGTTTTATACCACCAACGTTGACTAAGTACCAAATTTCAGCCATTTCGGTGTGATAAAGAAGCTAAAACCTTCAAAATACCGAAAATCGGGAGGTACCGTTCTATGGGGGCTATATGAAGGTGTGGTCCGATACCGACAAAATTCTGGGGGCAAAGTTTTATACCCCCAAAGAAGACTACGTTCCAAATTTCAGCCATTTTGGTAGGATAATGAAGCTAAAACCTTCAAAATACCAAAAATCGGGAGGTACCGTTCTATGGGGGCTATATGAAGGTGTGGACCGATAACGACGAAATTCGAGGGAAAAGTTTTATACCCCCAAAGAAGACTACGTACCAAATTTCAGCCATTTTGGTAGGATAATGAAGCTAAAACCTTAAAAACACCGAAAATCGGGAGGTACCGTTCTATGGGGGCTATATGAAGGTGTGGACCGATAACGACGAAATTCGAGGGAAAAGTTTTGTACCCCTAAAGATGACTACGTACCAAATTTCAGCCATTTTGGTGGGATAATGAAGCTAAAACCTTAAAAATACCGAAAATCGGGAGGTACCGTTCTATGGGGGCTATATCAAAACGTGGACCGATATATCCCATTTTCAATACCAACCATCCTGCAAGTAATAAAAACTTCTGTGCCAAATTTGGACTTTCTATCTTTAAAAATGCGAGCTGTATCTTGATTTCAACAGACAGACAGACGGACGGACGGACGGACAGACGGACATGGTCAAATCGACATAGAATTTTATGCTGATCAATAATATATATACTTTATAGGGTCTCCGACGAATATTTCGATGTTGTAACACACGGAATGACAAATTTAATTATACCCTCCATATGGTGGAGGGTATAAATATATTGTTTAGCTTTCCATTTTGTATGTTACAAGGATACTTTCAAAAATCATCAATGGATTTTTATAAAAATTAATTTTTTTTTTTCAATTCAATAACGCATCAAAATGCTAATCCATGATAGATAGAAATTTCATAAACTAAACTGATTTTTAAATATGATACTAAAACTGATTTTAATAAGTAAGGTTTATAATTGCATGGAATCCATCCAAAAATTATGCTTCCTCATAAATAATCCAATTTAAGAGTTCGTTAACAGATATTGACAATTAATTGCTTATTGTATTATGAGTTCATATAATAGTGGTTTTCAAGATTTCTTCTTGAAGCCAAAAACAAAATATCTATACATTGTTTGTAGGATATGGATTAAAATAGCATATAATTAGAAAATGATTCAACGGATGGATAATGAACAAACCATTAGCAACATGCGAGTTGGTATTGTCTATTAAATATATTTATCATTGATTTAGGGCAATAGCATTTCTGCGTAAAAAAAATCTGGCTGAGGCTTATTGCCTTCAGATAATTCGGGATTTCAGCAAGGATAAACGGATAACATTAAAAAATAGAAATTTTATATCGACGCCTCCAAACAATAGTATGCTAAGTCGACTTAGCATGTTTTCAAGTTCTTTACATTTATATATTTAACGTCCTTTAACTTAAATTCTGTCAAATTTTGGTAATGATCGGACAATCCGAACAGAAGTTATAAACAAATATTTACTTAGCATAGTACTGAAGGTCAAAGAAATTTCCAAAATTTTAGAGCTTGTCCTGCAAAACTGGCTTTTCAGAATTAGCAAACTATTATCTGGAGTTGTCGAACGTCCTCTAACTTAAATTCTGTCTAATTTTGGTAATTATCGGTCAATCCGAACAGAAGTTATAAACAAATATTGACTTAGCATAGTACTGAAGTTCAAAAAAATGTCCAAACTTTGAGAGCTTCTCCTGCAAAACTCACTTTTTAGACTTAGCATACTATTATTTGGAGGTGTCGATATAGAATGATATTATTTTGATTGCGGTCTTACCTTTGATATTTGTAGATCCTTTTACCTATTATCCTTACTGACAATTCCTCCTTTTTTCATAAATTATAACTAATATTAATCTCTTTCTTCATATGCAACTATTTACATTATTTTAAGTTTCACTTATGTTAACTCACTCTTTCATGAAGGCGGTAGTAGATCCTTCTCACACTTGGACGATGCTGATCCTCGAGGCCTCGTTGAACAACTCTGTGTGTGTGTAGTATAGATGCTGTAAATCTTGGGAAATAACGATTAAATTCTTATGAAATGTTTGCATATGAAAGTTTTCTATGATAATTGACACTAAATAACACTTAGCTGATATTCCGAAATTATAAATAATTTTGCCTGAACTAGAAATTGAACCGAGGCTGTACTGATGGTGATGCTTTTGTCTCTGCAGCACCCACTTGCCCTCTGGGCTATTGCTAGCTGATGCTGACTCCGGTTTAAGTACGATGATTATTGTAATGGACTGTTCATGTGGCGGGGCTAAACCAGTCTCTGTGCTGGTCTAGTTAATATTAGGAAGTATTCTATTTTAGCATACGCACTGTAGCTGCCGGTTCTGTGGAAATGATTTGGGGTAACAGCTTGGTGTTATTTCCACGTTATCCCTCACAGTTTTCGATATGGTCGTAATCGATGGATTCACACAATATCCAATTGGTTGGTGTGTAATTTTCGCCTTTTTATCAGAAATATTAAGTGTGACAAGAACAATGAACGTCGCTCATAAATTTAGCCTACCAATCGTTAGTAAGAACGATCTGCTTAATGTTGACGTAGAACAGGGATTTATCATGAACTGGATGTAAGGGGTTTTGGTTTTTTTTTTGTGTGGTAATCGTGCCTTTAGCCAAGGAAATTTTGTCGTTTTGCGGAAAAACAATTGTTCATCGGAATCGAATATGGATTGGTAAAGTGGTGTTTTTATCACTTCACTCGGTCAAAGTCTGTCCTCATTTACGCCAGAGAAAAATTGATGCCGCAAATGAGGATTTTGGAGAGGATCTAAGCGAAAGAAGAAAATAACGAAACATTTTCTGACCGTTTTCTTTACTATGGGTATGACAATTCTTACCTTAATACAAGTATGAGGTATAGCTAACACAGTTTCCTTTTTATAAAAAAGGTAGATAACACAAGGAGTTTCAAAGGCTTTTCTTCGGTTTCTATTACGAAAAAATTAACTCAATTGGTTATGAAATAATCGCGCAAACATTTCGGATAACATTACTTTTTAAATAGGTTCTTTGAAATACATAGATTTATTTTTCTATGGAAATTTCAGTGGAAAATTTATTGATCGCTATGGTATTTTCCGATTATATATATGTTTTGCACTATTACATCACACACTCTTATTGTGTTAACAAACAATATGAATCCCAAGTTCTTACTTCTTCTTATATTCTTTCTGTGTGATCGCTTCAACTTTAAGAAACAAAAGAATGTTCATGAATTTTGTCAGAAATAGGAGAACTCAAATGTCGATGGATCTTTTTTTTTTGTTCACCACTACCCGCTTGCGACGAAAGTTTCAATTGTCGCAATTTAAGTAGTCCAGAACTAGTTATAATCAGTACTAGTACACATATTGGCCCCTAAGTAATGCGAAGGGAACCAATTGCCACCTTTTTATCCCCAAGTAAACGAGGAGGCGTCAGTTGCGACTCAATTAACTTAACTTAAACGACGAGTTGTATAAATAATTCACATTTACATTTTCTTCATAACTTTAATATAAATGAAGCATCCAATAACAGAAGCTGGTGTTGATGGACTGAATATCTTCGTACATATTATTCATATTGTTCTGGTATAAAAAAGGAATACGAAGGAAATATGCAAATCGCCCCCTTCTTGTCTCTACCCGCTAGCAATTCCAATTGTCGCAATTTAAATAGTCCTAAACTAGAGGTAAGTGGTACTAGTTCAAAATTGACCCATAAGTTATGCGAAAGGGAACCAATTGACACCTATATATCCCCAAGTAAACGACGAAGCGTCAGTTGTGACTATTTCCCACCACTTTTTTATAAATAAACTGGTATATGACTGTAAACCTGGAACTAGTACAATACCAACTACAGGTAATGCATAGAGTGTCAATTGGTTACCTCCTATGACATCCCAATGTTAAAGTTTACAGTTGATTGCACTGTGAGGGGTCAGAAGTGGAACTAGTTACTGTAACGCTGAGAATCGACGAGTTTCCGATGCCGAACTAGCCCATCGCGCAAGCGGGTAGTTATAAAATAAATGAGTAAAACTGCTACAAAACCATAAAATAATACATAGATTATATCTCTCACCAATACTATGGCAAAGCTAGATCACCAGATCAAGTCTCCAAAAAAAAAAAACGGTACCTTAACTTTAGTGCAAAAAATTAAAAAAAATCGTTTGCCCTGACCGGGATTCGATCCGCCAACCTCTCGACTCACAACTAGGTACTCTCCCCTTGAGCTATCCAATGAGGAGGGTGTGGCTTGGTTAATAACGAATATCCATTGTATGATGACTCACTTTGTTTACTTCCCTAGGAACTGCGTATAATGCGTAAGCATGGAAGTTGTAAAAATAAACAAGTAAAAAGTCGTTAAGTTCGGCAGGGCCGAACTTTTCATACCCTCCACCATAAAAAAAGTCTTAATTAAAATGAAATTATTAGGGTCCTTTTACAATTTTAGGTGTAACAACTTTTCGACAATGGTGAGTATATTAAAAACCCCGAAGGGCAGATGCGTTGTGGCGTGATGAAGTTTTTGCAAGAGACCCTGTAAGCCATGATGAATTAGCATTATATCTTTGTTTGTTGTTTTTGTAGAGCACTTAAGCAACAGTGAACAAAGATATAACGCTAATTTCTGGGTCTCTAACAAAAATTTCATCACGCCATAACGCGGAAGTTCGACTCACGGTTCGATCTGTCCTTCGGGGTTCATAATATACTCACCAAGGCCTTTCTTCCACAAGAGGAATTTTCCGAGCCTCAGACTTTCACCTCCATTTTGTTGCACAGTGTTATCTAATATAATCTAAAAAATGTGTTCAGCTAGGTGAAAGGTACCACCTACGGGGCTATATCAAAGATTCAACCTATCTTTAAATTTTTTGGCGGAAAAGTTTTTTAGCTGCAGGGAACTTCAAGAGTCAAATTGAGGGTAGTTTCATCAAAACAATGTAGACCCTCAAAAATGGGCAATTTAGTGAAGAAATTTCGTGACCACTGAAAATTCCCGAAAATCGGGAGGTAAAGTTATATGGGGGGATATACCAAAACATGGTCCTATATTGACGATTATTTTTAAATAGACAAAATTGTAGCTAAAATTCTCAAAATACCGAACATTACAGCTAGTTCGGTTAAAAATTGCAGCTAAAATTCTCAAAATACCGAAAATCGGGAGATACCGTTATATGGGGGCTATACCAAAACATGGACCTATGTTGACGATGTTTCGTTGGAGATGTTTTATGACCACTGAGAACTTCAAATGTCAAATTACAGCTATTCCGGTTAAAAACTGTAGCTAAAAGTCTCAAAATACCAAAAAGTCGGGAGGTACCGCTATATGGGGGCTAAACCAAAACATAGACCTATGTTGATGATGTTTCGTTGGAGATGTTTTATGACCACTTAGAACCTCGAATGGCAAACCTCAAAATACCGAAAATCGGGAGATACCGTTATATGGGGGCTATGTCAAAACATGGACCTATGTTGACGATGTTTCGTTGGAGATGTTTTATGACCACTGAGAACTTCAAATGTCAAATTACAGCTATTTCGGTTAAAACCGGTAGCTAAAAGTCTCAAAATACCAAAAAGTCGGGAGGTACCGTTATATGGGGGCTAAACCAAAACATAGACCTATGTTGATGATGTTTCGTTGGAGATGTTTTATGACCACTTAGAACCTCGAATGGCAAAATACCGAAAATCGGAAGGTACCGTTATATGGGGGCTATACCAAAACATGGACCTATGTTGACGATGTTTCGTGGAGATGTTTCAAGACCACTGAGAACCTTAAATGTAAAATTACAGCTAGTTCGGTTTAAAATTTTAACTAAAATGCTCAAAATACCGAAAATCGGGAGGTACGGTTATAAGGGGGGCATACCAAAACATGGACCTATGTTGACGATGTTTTGTGGGGATGTTTCATGACCACTGAGAACCTCAAATGTCAAATTGCAGAAAGTTCGGTTACAAATTGTGGCTAAAATTCTCAAAATACCGAAAATCGGGAGGTACCGTTATATGGGGGCTATACCAAAACATTGACCTATGTTGACGATGTTTGGTGGAGATACTTCATGACCACTGAAAACCTCAAATTTCAAATTACAGTTAGTTCGGTTAAAAATTGTAGCTAAAATTCTCAAAATACCGAAAATTGGGATTTACCGATATATGGGGGCTATACCAAAACATGGACCTATGTTGACGATGTTTGGTGGAGATGTTTCATGACCACTGAGAACCTCAAATGTCAAATTGCAGGTAGTTTGGTTAAAAATGGTGGCTAAAATTCTCAAAATACCGAAAATCGGGAGGTACCGTTATATGGGGACTATACCAAAACATGGACCTATGCCCATATCCTTTGGAATATACGTTTGTTGATTACTAGGAACCCTAAGTGCCAAATTATAGCTAATTCGGTCTGTAAATGTGGCGAAGAACGTCAAAATACCTCAAATCCGGAGGTACCGTTATATGGGGCCTATACCAAAGAGTGGACCGATATAGCCCATCTTCGAACTTGACCTGCCTATGGAAAAAAGACCCTCGGGTGCAAAATTTCAGCACTCTATCTCAATTATTGCGGACGCTAGAGTGATTACAACAGACGGACGGACAGACGGACATGGCTAGATCGTCTTAGAATTTTATGCTGATCAAGAATATATATACTTTATAGGGTCGCAAATGATTAGTTCGATGTGTTACAAACAGAATGACAAACTTAATATACCCTCCATACTATGGTGGAGGGTATAAAAAGGGGATCATAAAAATACTGCGAGACACATTGCAATTGGGTCCCAGCAAACATTTCGTTCGAACTCGTATGTTTGTGGTCGGAAGGTTTATGGTGAACCATAATTTACCACAAGTGTCGTGCTTCTACCGAAGAGAAAAATGCGGCATATACAGCTACTTTACAATCAGTAGCAACGCGTAGCGCACGGGAGATGTATCGCAGGAATGTTGTTTTATAATAAAGAGTTTTGTGTATTGTATAATAGAAGACGTAGAAGCGAAGAAGTGGGCTTTGCTGCTTTGGTCGCGAGTATGCGTCTAACTCGTGTGTTTCTTGTTTTGTTGTTGTAGCAGGCGAAGAGGATAAGAAGAAATGGTATGAATTATTTTTTTTCTTTCTTCAGTGTTTTAGTTGCCGTCGCACAGTGGTTCAGAATCGTTTTTTCCTGGTCAAAATTCTGTAACTTTTGAACGGATAGAGATATTTTCACAATTCTTTTTTTGTTAGACAGATAACACAATCAGCTTTCTGGTGAATTATAAGCGGTCAACTTCGGTCTGGTAGTTGCAGAGGAATTCAATGTCAAAGTTAAACTTTTGAATTTTTTTACTATTTTTCATCAAAATATCAGTGCTTTTGTGTTTTTATATCTTCTTATATATTAAAGATGGTCAAACGCCAATAAATAAACTAAAAAAATGCCAAAAAAATTAAAAAAAAATTTCGAAACAAAAATTAAAAAAAAAAATTTTCACAAATTTTTCACATTAAAAAATGCAAAAAATTTAAACCTTTTCAAAAATTAAAATAAAATGCTCCTTGGGTGTTCATAAAACTTATATAACTTATATGAAAACTCATATACACCAAAAAATTTTAATTTGTGTAAAAAAGCTGTAATTGATATGGGAATTGGTATGGAAAAAAACACATTTTTACCCATGTAATTTCAATAAATTTAAAAAAGTGTTAAACGGAAGGAACGGGACGGGAACAAAAGTATATATGGGCTAAAAGAGGAGACTTTCGGGCATATTTCTGTGGAAACAGAACATTGTTCCATGTTGTTCCACAAAAGTTCTAGTCCACTAAATTTGGATTTTCGTATAATTTAGTACCTGAGGAAAAATAAAATAGCGCATTTTGTGTAAACACCACGGTAATTTGTTTAAATTATTATTATTGGCCACAATCCTACCTACCTAACAAAAAAACAGCGAACGCAATTTATGTTATAGTTTCCGAGAAATAGCTATTTCTTTCTCCAGAAGTTTTCAAAAATTACGTATTTCTCAAAAATTGGAAAAATGTTCGTCTTTAGGGGCACCCCACGCCCGCACCTTCCAATATTTTGACCTAATTTTTTGGTTTCCTTAGTTTCAATATGTTTACTATCGAATCCCTTATAGAAATTAAATATCTGTTACAAAACAAAATTTTGATTTTTGGCCAGGAAAATCGATTCCTGAACCATTGTGCGTCGTAGCGTCAAGACGGTAAAGTGAGTGAATAAATCAGTGTTTTGTGTTTTCTTAAAGAAATGGTGCTTTTTTGTAAATTAAATGCCCAATACATTTTGTAATTGAATCAGAAAGTTGAATGGAATTATTTTATTTGACAAGGAAGAAATCGCATTTAATATTGGTAATTACATACATACTTATGTATATTTGAAATATGGCATATCCATATTTATTTATTACATTACATAATCATTCGATTCCATATGTCGAATCCCCGCTGATGATTTCAACTATGAGGAAAATTTGTTTTATTTCACAACTAACGAGAAGGGTTCAACTACGTTACTATACATTTTTTCTTTTTAAAAGTGTAACTATTTACAAATTATGTCAATCAGTTTTTCTTTTATTAAATTGTGTTATGTATTTCTTTAGAATTTTGTATGTACCTATGTGTTTGTTGTTGTTTTACCTTTCAATAAACAACCACAACATTTGTGTGTATACTATAGAGATAGCCAGTGAGTTCTTACTGAGACAAATGGGCATACATTTCAAAGTGTTTTACATTGAATTTTACACTCCCTTGCCCATTGGTGCATGTGTTTGTTTTTTTTGTGGCTTTTGGGTTTGTATTTATTTGCACCCAAACATTTAAATTGTTTGCACCCAAACATAAATTTGTTTGCACCCAAACATAAATTTGTTTGCAGACCCAAACATATATTATGTTTGGGACTGTTGCAAACATGTATATGTTTGCTGCAAAATATTTTTGGGACATATGTTCGAGAGCCCTTTTTTTGCGTGCAGTTAGCTCCATCTGGCAGGAAGAACGCGTACCTTACGATTGGAACTTGAACATCCTGTGTCCCGTCCATAAGAAAGGAGATAAGACTTTATTCTCCAACTATAGGGGCATAAGTCTTC
The DNA here is from genome assembly GCF_047663935.1 of Musca autumnalis. Lineage (NCBI taxonomy): Eukaryota > Metazoa > Arthropoda > Insecta > Diptera > Muscidae > Musca > Musca autumnalis. The sequence continues at coordinate 180,455,246 of NW_027412088.1, forward strand.
TCCGTATCGCGTACAAGATAGTGTCAGGGATATTGTGCGAACGACTAAAGCCCATGGTCAACGAAATAATTGTACCTTTCCAATGCGGCTTTAGACCTGGCAAGTCCACCATCGACCAGATATTTACCCTGGGGCAATTCAAACATGCCGGGCCCCTTGCACTGGTGCAACTGTAAGAAAGGATGCTATTCTTTCAGGCGTCTTTTTGTTAGCCACTTAGTTGGCGATTTGCTTGTTTGGTTGTTTAGCGTTTTGATGTTGGTTGGTGTCTTGTTGCGTCGCCTCTTGCGTCAGTTTGCGACATTTGCTGTTGATCTGTCCCTTGCTGTTTGGGGCCTTTCCCATTTTTTTTGTTGTTGCTTGACATTCTCACGATATTGCTTCGCCTTTTTTTGGTGTTGTTTGGCTTCCTGCTGGAGCTTTTTGCTTGTTTGTTTCTGATGCTGTTGTGCTAATTGTTCATTCTGCTGTGCTTGTTGCTGATCCCAATTACTACTTCTTTCTAATTTGGAAAAATTCGTGACAATCCGATCTATTCAGATAAATTAATGGGTAAGTGGGATTTACGCCAACCTATTTTGCATCATAATAAAGGTGATATTTTCCTTATGAATTGACGGCCTTTCCTTTTGGAATACGCCTACTGGAAGCGGAGATATATGAATAAAACTTTGAATGTTCTCCCCATAAGTTGTATGCTCATTCCGACCCCAGAATATTATCAGACCATCACCTAAAGAAACAGGCTTCATCCTCTATGGGACCCCATTGACCCTCAAAATTTCGTGACAATCCGATCAAAATTGCGACCTGTAACGTGATTAAACAAATTAAAAAAGGGGATGTACTACCGAATATTGCGACATCTCCGTTATTTGGTTACCTACACCAACCTACTTTGCATCATTGTAAAGATGGGATTTTTTATTTTAATAACCATGTTTTACTTTTGAAATGTCCCCAACCAAAGCTGTAGACGCTGAGATATTTGCTTTGGAATAAAACGTTGATTTTTTTCTCCAAATAAGATTTTTACGCATTCAGACCCCTGAATATTATCCTGCCATAACCAAAATCTGTAGTCTTCTTTTCCTCTGGGACCCCCATTAACCACCAAAATTTTGTGACGATCCGATCAAAATTCCGACCTGTAGCGTGATTTCAAGGTTTAGATGGACAGACGGATGGACGGAAGCACGTACACACATCGCCAGATCGACTCAGCTCGTCAGGACATTAATTTTGGTATATATAGGCATGGGTCTGCGTCCATTATTTCGATGCATTACAAAATTTTTGGCCAAAACCAATTTATAATACCTTCCCCACATAGTGGTGTAGGGTATAATAAAGAGAGGAGCCTTTTTTCGCTAGCGTAAAGAGGTGAGCACCAATGTTCTAAATCTATCTACAATTAATATTAACAAATTAAATTATGTGACCAAATGAAAGTAGGTTAAATAACACACAGATTAGTAATTTTTTCAATTTCGTGAAAATAGAAAACCGCAATTTTTTTGTTTTTAATTAAATTATCCTAGAAGTTGTGGATAAAAATAAACAACTCTCACTGACATAAAAAAAAATTAAAAAAAAAACTAGTAACTAAATACCACAAATATTTTAATAAACTCTGGTGAAACAAACGAAATCATTAGCAAAATTTTGTTGATAAAAAGTTGTTGTGTTTTTCGTTTGTTTTTGTTATTGTTGGCATAACACACAAATTATGACGACTGTGGCGGTAGCATTGTTTTGCGAAAATCTAAATTAAAACTTTTCAGACCAAATGGGAACCAATTGCAACATAGGAAAATATTTTGGGTACATGCATTTAATTTCTAAACTTCTTTGTATTTAACGATTTGTTGAAACATTAGTTGAAATAGTGAGCAAGATTAAAAATGTAAAATTTTAAGAAAGAGAAAATGCTTAAGCAGTATCTTGCGTATAACTATTAAAGTAACGCATTCGACAACTTATACCAGTACAAATTTTAACATGTATGACATCAGCTGTTCTGTAGTATTAGTATACCCAAAGTGACAATATACATGTGAAAAAGCAGATGGTCTGATGGCCGCCTAAGAGCTTTAGTTCAATTGTCGATAACTTCGAAAGGCTTCAGAGTTCTTAGGTTAGGTAAGGCTAGGTCAAAGGACGCGCCGCTGTCATAGTGGACAGCTACATTACACGGAGACCTTCTGGTTCAAAGTAGATATTTAAAGTAGATATTGAAGAATGTATGTATGTATTAGGAATAGAGAATATTTGCATGTTTCGTGGAGTGGTAGTTGCTTTCCGCTGCAACAATCCCAGGTCAGTGGCAAGGAGAAGCAACATTGTTGGCTCGGTTTGGCAGAAGGCGGTCAGAGATTGAATCCTGTGTTCACCCATTATTCTTAAGGTAAGGTCACATTAAACAAATATTTGCTACAGCGACAGTCAGTGTGTGCTTATTGAGGGCAAGGGAGAATAAAATGCAATGTACGCTCACTTGCTCTCAGTAAGCGCACACTGACTATCGCTGTGGCAAATATTCGCCAAATATCACCTTACCTTTAGTCTTCTGCTCATGAGCATTTGACATCCAGAATTGAGAGCTGTGCCATGAATTTGAATCTTGGCTATCACTTCCTGTACTACGGATCCCAAGTTGGGAATTTTATATTTCTCTCGATAAATCCTGGCACCTCAATTAGATCTGTTTCTAACGATTTACCTTTAATAAATACATGTTGGTTAGAACTTATAGCAGTATACAAGAGTTTGGCTCTGATTTTGCATCCTTGGAGGTATCATATCACCTTGTCCGTGTGATTTAAAGGGGTTTAAAAGGGTTTATCACCATTCAATTTTCGGCTGACTCATGTTTTCCTCGATAGCACTCACTTCACTGATGGCATTGTTGTGTGTGATTGGATCGCTGAGGCGATCTGGTACGTTCGTACAATTCAGGAAGTGAGAATTAGCTAGGAGATCTAGAGCCTCCCAACCTTACTGCCGTGATTTCTCCTCCGCCAAAAATTAGAAAGATTTATTACCCTAACATTCAACCTATCTTCATTTTGCATCACCTTGTCCGTGTGATTTAAAGGGTTTAAAAGGTGTTTATCGCCATGCAATTTTCAGCTGATTTATGTTTTCCTCGATAACACTCACTTCACTGGTGGCATGGTTGTGTGAGGGGATCTGGTACGTTCGTACAGTTCGGGAAGTGAGAATTAGCTAGAAGATCTAGAGTCTCCCACCCTTACTGCCGTGATTTCTCCTCCGCTAAAATTAGAAAGATTTATTACCTTAACATTCAACTTATCTTCATTGGTAGTGGCGAAGATGTTAAAGTTGTCATCGTTTTATCCAGGACACATATTTTTGTATAAATATGGCTCATGGACTAGAAAAAGTTCAGAATCCGCCGTTTTGCAGTGATACGGATTGATCGACATGATGTGAAGTGTTTGCTATTTTACAGCCTTGATGTGAGACAGAATCTTATCCAAGCAAGACAAATATTACACACAGATTTAAAGGCCACCATTCTCCCGAATGTAATTTCGGATCTTGCCTAGTGCTGTCAAAGTTAAGAATCGACCGTTTTGCAGTGGTTTGGTTTGGTTTTATAAAAATATTTGTTCAAGAACCCAACGACCTCCAAGGGTGGATTTATAAAAATATTTCTTTAATATATATGGTAATATTCAAAAATGTTTTACAATCGTTGAAGTTGAGGTTCACCATTTAATAAGTCGCGAACTGTCAATATATTTTATATAATATGAATATATTTAAATTAATTGAAGTGTTTTAGCCGGGGTCTCATAATATAGACCATAATAAATAAATTACGTGGAAGCTGTGTTGGTGGTAATATAAAAAAATGGGTAAAATGTGTTGAAGTTAGCAAGTTTTTTTGTGTTTTTTCTTGATTTCTGGTCAAACCAGGAAAATTCAGACCTGAGCTTAAAGAAAGAATTGAAGAGTACCCCTTGGGCAATATGGTTCTAATGTATGACTTCTCGATATATACAGTGCATGACATTTTGAAGTTTTGAAAACTGGGTTTTTTGACTTTTTCTTATAATTGGAGGGCGCAACCAGATAATGACCTAAACTATTTATTGGATTGTAGAACTCGTGATTCCACGTCGTTTGATGTATATCTCATGAGTGTGCTCGGTACAGGTCCCCAGTAATAGGAGTCCAAATTCGAATTTTTGGTGCGTAAATTTTCTTTAAAAACCTATTTTTTGGCTTCAAAATTTACAACTGTGACTCAGGTACACTGAAAATAGGAAAATAAGCAAAATTTTATTTTGAGTAATCCGCATACTAAACCGCGATTTCCCTTAAATTTTTTTACATAAATGGAATCTTTTATACGCGATTATAATATTTGTCAAAAAGGTGTGTCATAAATTACAGAGATTCGGGAGTAGTATTCGTATTTAACCAAAAATAGAATCAGGTAGCACATCCCCGGTTCATGACGAATCTGTATAAAATTTTTAACAGGGGTCACTGAAATCGGATGCGCCTTATAATCATATGAACATCGCGTTATTTTTACCCACATGAAGCATTTTGGTGTAGTAAGATGCAACTGATGGCACACTTTGGTCGCTGAATGAAACTTGGAAAAATGCAAACATATTGACAGAGATGCACTCACTCTATGCGAAAAGCACATGCGCCTCAACTGATTTTAACTATTTCGCGCGTTATACGGTTTTTAACTTGTATGTTTTTTCTTTGATTGTAATATCAATATCACTCTTTAGTTTCTAATTGCTTATCTAATTGCTATTGCTTATCACACTAAGCAAATATACTTTCACGATGATAAACTATTTTCCTTGAAGATGTTTTAGCAAAATAATTCAGTTTTTTTTGGAAATTTAGCGAAATAGTAGAATAACTCCCAAAAAATGTTCTCAAATTTTTCGTATTAAACCAAAAAATATATTCTTGAAATAATGTTCCAACAATAAACTTTGGTCTTTTGTTGTAGCTGCAATAAGCAATTTTAAATCCTAACCTATAAAATTTTGGTTTCACATTCTTCTGGACATTGTCTAGATTCTGTACGTATTTTTAATTTAATTTTTAGAGATTTTTATGAACTCTGAGTTAGAATAAATAAAATTTACTCCAAGATTCCTTCATTATTTTTTGGTTTTCCGCGAAAATGAAAATAAATTTAGCAAATATTTAGGCGTCTACGGATAGATATTAAATGTTGTTACCGATTTATATATACATTTTGGTATTACAACACAAAGGGAATTTTTAAATATTTTTTCTTTATAAGGGAATAAAACTCCCCATAACTTTTGGGCGCAGCATCCAATTTTGTGAACGCGATCAGATTTGAAACCACGATTTTTTTCTTAACCCATGTACCAAAAATCGTGAATGTGCTTGTAAACAAATTTACCATATATTCCGCTGACAATATCTGTTTAATATCTGTTCAAAAGTATCCTCCAAGAATACAATGTCTCACAAATGATTTTCAGCAGCCATCGATTATCGCTGATTATCTCATCAAGTTCAGCTCTATCTGTAAACAATTTGGTCGTTTGTTGTTCTTCTTTTAGACGTTGCTACCCACGAAATGAGATCGGGTAGATAACTTTTGGGTTTGGTTAACTTGTGACGCTATTTTGGAGATGGTATGTTTCCGACTCTCAGTCTTTTGACAGCAGGCAGAAGAGGTAGAGGGTTTAAAGTTTTGACTTGGTTGGGGTCTCTTGGCCTCTGGGCATGGTTCCTCCGTTGACATAACTACCCTGTAGGAAGCTTGGGGTCAAGTGTCGACATGTCATCACTTTGTCTACTATTACGGTAGCTTTGTCAATATTTTGTCTACAGGCTGTCAACAGTCTTTGCTTTACATTATTTTCTTTAATAAAATATACAATATAATTGTTTGAACTGTTCATTGTCTTATTGTACTGGATTTCAAATGTCAATTTCATTATTTATACGTCAAATAAATCCTCATCATATATACAGTGGATTTTATTGGACGTATATGCTATGCAATAGACAACTAAAATCCACTGGGCTTTTAAATTAACTAGAAGCTCCAAATAGGCCAACAATTTAGTAGTGAAGCTCTGGTACCAATGTCTCTATATGGTCTTTTGTCAGTAGTACCGTTGACAATGTCAGTGATTTCAGAATAGATTCGGTATTGACATAGCATACAGGGTATCGTCACTTTGTTTTTTGTGGAAAAGTGTTGGTTTTTTAAAATTGTGCGCCCACTACTCGTAGCTGAAATCACTCCCATAGTTCGTTGAGGCCACCTACTGTGATAACAAGGAAGTCCAAAGATTATCTGTTCATACAGCAGATAACCATTAATCCCCTATAGCGGGCAACGACCTTCATATCATTGGAAGGATCCCCATCGCACGTAAAAAACACAATGCCTCGCACAATATTATCGATTTCACTGATTTTCCTATCAGGTCAGCTCTATTGATTACTCGAAGCTCGTCGTCTGGAACTTTTAGTCGTTTGGTGATCTTCTTCGAATTTATTCACCACCTCGAGATTAACTCTGAGGTCACAAGGAATCTTTTAACATTGAGCGATTGAGCGAAATCAATATCGCTCCCGATGTAGCCTACTGTGGCTATTCACTCAGATTACACTCTTTGGACATGGGATGAGAGAATTTATTGAGCATTGAAAGAGTAGACCGATATTTGAGGCGCTCAGAATGTGTCGAAGAATTTTCCTCTCAAACACATAAATCACTGCCTTATCTGCTTGCGCAAGTACCCATGCTTCGGAGCCATACATTAGCACGGGTAGTATCAGCATCTTGTATAGTGTTATTTTTGTTTGTCGAGATGTGGCTTTGTTTTTAAATTACTTAGTCAAACCTTAGTAGCATCTGTTGGCCAATACAATTCTTCTTCTTATTTCACAACTGGTGTTGTTTGTTGTGTTTATGGCAGTGCCGAGGTAGACGAAGTCGTTAACTACCTCAAAATTATAGGTACCAACTTCCTCAGTTGGTCCGAGCTATATGGACGCTTTGCGCGTCGACACCATCAATTTGGTCTTTTCGACGTTTACCGCCAGACCCACTTTCGCAGATTCTGCTTCGATCTTCCTAAAGGTAACTTCCTTTACTGATCGTCCCATGATGTCTATGTCATCGGCATAAGCAAGTAACATGTGGCTATTGGTGTAAATTTTGCAATTTCTTTTGACATTTGCATCTCGTATTACCTTTCCCAGCAAAATGTTGAATAGGTCACACGAAAGGCTGTCTCCCTGTCTGAAACCTCTTTTGGTACTGAACTGTTCGGAGAGGTTCTTTCCAATTTTAACTGAGGACATAGTATCAGTTAAAGTCATCTTACGAAGCCGGATGAGCTTTGCGGAGATACCAAATTCAGACATTGCATGAAATACCTTTGATCGGAGGGGACTGTCGAATGCTGCATTATAATCGACAAAAATGTGATATGTGTAAATATCTGGTCAATGGTGGACTTGCCAGGTCTAAAGCCACATTGGTATGGTCCAATTATTTCGTTGGACCATACCATTGGCTTTAGTCGTTCGCACAATATCCCTGACACTATTTTATAGGCAATAGGGAGAAGACTTATACCCCTATAGTTGGAGCATACAGTCTTATCTCCTTTCTTGTGGACGGGACACATTATGCTCAGGTTCCAATCGTAGGGTACGCGTTCTTCCTGCCATATGGTGCTAACTAGCTGATGTATGCACCTTATCAGCGCGTCGCCTCCGGTTTTAAACAGCTCGGCTGGTAAGCCATCGGCTCCTGCTGCTTTATTATTCTTTAGCCGGTTGATTGCTGTTTTTACCTCATCTTGGCCGGGCGGTATACATTCTATACCATCTTCTGGGATTGGATCTGCGGTATCATCGTCTTCGCTACTATTGGATATCAGCAGATTGGAGAAATCTTCCTTCCATATCCTGAACACGCTATCTGTATCTGTTACCAGATTACCTTGCTGGTCTCTACAGGAGGATGTGCCTGTACCAAAGACATCTGTTTGATGTTTCACTCTTTGGTAGAATTTCCGGACTTCATTCTGGCTCCTGTACATCTCGATTTTTTCACACTCCCGCTTTTCCATTCTCTCTTTTTCTTGCGAAAAATACGTTCCTCTTCCCTAATTTTCTCTCCATATCTCTCTCGTGCGCTACGCGTTTCTACTGATTGTAAAGTAGCTCTATATGCCGCATTTTTCTCTTCGGTAGCAGCACGACACTCCTGGTCATGCCATGAATTCCTTTGTGGAGGTATCTGGTATCCATGTATGGATTTTGCGGCTGTTTGCATGGAGTGGGCAATATGTTGCCATTGTGTTGTTATGTTATCGGGACAAGGAGTTCTCGCATAAAGCAATTGGGCTAGTTGAGTGGAATATGCTGTGGCTATCCGTTGTGTTTGCAGCCTATCGATGTCCAATTTCGTATGTTTCCTCGTATGTTTCCACTCAGCTCGTAAAATATATCTTTGGTCTGTTCGCCCTTTTCTTCAGTGGGAGCATGAGCGCAAATAAATCTGATGTTGAAGAATTTTTCTTTTATTCGAATGGCAGCAAGTCTTTAATCCACTGGGATGAAGCTGGATACCAGATGTTTTAGTTTCCGACTAACTACAAATCCGCAACCAAACTCATGCTTTACGTCATGGCAGGTATAATACAGTGCGTCACATTTTGGTGTTGTTGTGACGCCTTTCCCAATCCATCGTATTTCTTGTATGGCAGTAATATCGGCCTTGTACTTTTCAAGTACGTCTGCCAATGCGCAGACTGCACCTTCTCTATAAAGAGTGCGAACATTCCAGGTGCAGATTCGCAGATCATGGTTCGTCAACTTTAGAGGGGTTTTTTCTTTTCTTTCGTTTTTCATAGTAGACTGTTTTTTCTCGGGGAGGGTAACTAACCCGACGCCCAAACCCAAGTTTTTAACATTCTTATGGGTGAACGCGCGGCACATATTAGCTCACTATATTTAACGGGTGTTAAAGAAAGTTCCCCAGGTGACACCACGGGGGAGGTCAGTGTCCACTTGAGATGAAAGAGGGACCAAGATAAATCCTGGGCTTTGCCATGTTAAAAACGGTCAGGACCGTTCCTTGGTATCTTCCATCCCCTACGTCACCCACAATTGTAAAAATTCGTTGAGTTTTTTCATTTTAAGTCGGTCAAACAAATCTTTAAATAAAGTAGCCGAGTACCAAGACTACCCAGTATTATAACCAGAACATACAAATGTCTATAAAAGACCTTCGATATTTGATATTATTATATTGCCAATCTTTTGTTGTTGAAAATTGATAATTTTTGGCATAGACTCCATTTTATTTATCCCAATTTTTGGACTCTCTTAAGAAATAGTTTTAGTCCTTATTTAAACCTCTATCTTTTAATTCAACAAAAATATTTCTGATTACTTCCACATAATTTAAACATTTTTTGATTCCTTGTCCAACAGTTGTTGCCAATTTGAAGTCACTTTGAAAATATTTATTTGCCTAACAAGTTTAAAATATACAAAGTTTTGTTTTTTTTTGCTTTTTTAATAAACGCAATAAGCAACAAATTGAAGAAAATGTTGTGAGCAAAAGTTTCTCTTTTTCAACTTCCTGGAAGTTTATAAAACTAAACTAAATTGGACTAATTAAAAAATTCTTAAACACAAACTCACGCACACACTCACCCACACCTACACAGCTGTTTGTTGTATTTTAAAGATATCCGTAATGAATAGGAATTTTTTGTGAGCTATTAAATATGAATAAAGACAGAATGAAATGTTAATTAAAACAAGTAAAAAAGCATTAAGTTCGGCCGGGCCGAACTTTTCATACCCTCCACCATAAAATATTCATTCCTGTCCCCAACTTTAAGTGAGTACGTTAAAATGTCAGATAATGTACATAAAATGCTTCATTCGGGAGGCCCTTTTTTATGGTGCCTATATCTAACTGTTGACAATTTTTGGTGGGCTAGAAATTAGGAGGTACTGTTATATAGGGGTTATAATAAAACATGGGTCTATGTTGAGAGTTTTTGATGGGAGCCTTTAATGTCAAATAACTCCTAATTCGATTAAAAAATTTAGCTAGAATCCTCAAAATATCGAAAATCGGTACATAACGTGGGAACTTCAAATGTCATTAACAGCTAGTTCGGAGGTATCTGGGCTATACGAAAATGTGAACTTAAATTAACAATTTTGTTGCAGAATTTTTGTTGACTTTTAAATTTCAAATTACAGAAAGTTCGTCCAAAAATAAAGCTAAGGTACGGAAAATCGGGAGGTTTGTTTTGGGGCTATACAAAAACATGGACCTACGTTCGGTTAAACATTTTAAGTAAAATCCTCAAAGTACCGAAAATCGGGAAGTATCGTTATATTGGGGCTATGTTGAAAATTGTTGATGCAGATGCGTGGTGACCACTACATTCAAATGTCAAATTACAGTTAGTTCTGTTAAAAATTGTAGTTAAATGGCCAAATTACTGAAAATTGGGAGGTACCGTTACATGGGAGCTATATCCGAACATGGACCTATGTTGACAATTTTTGATGGAGAGGTGTTGTGACCACTAAGAACTTCAAATTTCAAATTACTGCTAGTTCGGTTTAATATTGTAGGTAAAATCATCAAATTAATGAAAATCGGGAGGTACCGTTATATGGGGGCTTTCTTGACAATTTTTAGTGGAGAGGTGTGGTGACCACTAAGAATTTCAAATGTCAAATGTTCAAATTACAGATAATTCGGTTAAAACTTGTTGGTAAAATTCTCAAAATACCTGAAATCGGGCGGTAACGTTATATGGGGGCTATTCCAAAACATGGACCTATGTTCACTAGCTATATAAGTTTATTGACATTTAAGAACCCTAAATGTCAATTGATAGCTAAATCGGTCTGAAAATGTAGATAAAAACGTCAAAATGTAGTAAATCGGGGGTACCGTTATATGGGGGCTATACCTACACGTGGACCTAGGTCCACAACTTTTGTTATATAAGTTTAGTTACACTTAAGAACCCTAAATGTCAAATTATAGCCATATCGGTCTGAAAATGTAGCTACAAACGTCAAAATACCGCAAATCGGGGGGTACCGTTATATGGGGGCTATACCAAAACGTGGACCTATGTCCACAAGTTATGTTAAATAAGTTTAATGGCACTTAAGAACCCTAAATGTCAAAATATAGCTAAGTCGGTCTGAAAATGTAGCTAAAACCGTCAAAATACCGTAAATCGGGGGGTACAGTTATATGGGGGCTATACCAAAACGTGGACCTTTGTCCACAACTTTTGTTATATAAGTTTATTGACATTTAAGAACCCTAAATGTCAAATTATAGCTACATCGGTCTGAAAATGTAGCTAAAAACGTCAAAATACCGCAAATCGGGGGGTACCGTTATATGGGGGCTATACCAAAACGTGGACCTATGTCCACAACTTTTGCTATATAAGTTTATTAACACTTAAGAACCCTAAATGTCAAATTATAGCTACATCGGTCTGATAATGTAGCTAAAAACGTCAAAATACCGTATATCGGGGGGTACCCTTATATGGGGGCTATACCAAAACGTGGACTTATGTCCACAACTTTTGTTATATAAATTTATTGATACTTAAGAACCCTAAATGTGAAATTATAGCTAAATCGGTATGAAAATGTTGCTAAAAACGTCAAAATACCGCAAATCGGGGGTACCGTTATATGGGGGCTATACCAAAACGTGGACCTATGTCCACAAATTTTGTTATATATGTTTAGTGACACTTAGGAACCCTAAATGTCAAATTATAGCCAAATCGGTCTGAAAATGTAGCTAAAACCGTCAAAATACCGTAAATCGGGGGGTACCGTTATATGGGGGCTATACCAAAACGTGGACCTATGTCCACAACTTTTGTTATATAAGTTTATTGATACTTAAGAACCCTAAATGTCAAATTATAGCTACATCGGTCTGAAAATGTAGCTAAAAACGTCAAAATACCGCAAATCGGGGGTACCGTTATATGGGGGCTATACCAAAACGTGGACCTATGTCCACAACTTCTAATATATAAATTTATTAACACTTAAGAACCCTAAATGTCAAATTATAGCTACATTGGTCTGATAATGTAGCTAAAACCGTCAAAATACCGTATATCGGGGGGTACCGTTATATGGGGGCTATACCAAAACGTGGTCCTATGTCCACAACTTTTGTTATATAAGTTTATTGATACTTAAGAACCCTAAATGTTAAATTATAGCTAAATCGGTCTAAAAATGTAGCTAAAAACGTCAAAATACCGCAAATCGGGGGGTACCGTTATATGGGGGCTATACCAAAACGTGGACCGATATAGCCCATCATCGAACTTGACCTGCCTGCAAACAAAAGACGCATTTTCCCAAAATTTCAGCGTCCTATCTCCATTTTTGTGGATGCTAGAGTGATTACCACAGACGGACGGACGGACGGACGGACGGACGTGCTCAGATCGACTTAGAATTTTACCCTGATCAAGAATATATATACTTTATAGGGTCGCAAATGAGTATTTCAATGCGTTACAAACGGAAAAACAAACTTAATATACCCTCCATACTATGGTGGAGGGTATAAAAATATTGAGAATAAAATTGAAAGCTATGAAAATGTTCAAACAAAACTTTTTATCTAAAACTTGTTGTGATAATGGGGGAACTAAATTTAATGTAGTGGCCAATGAAGATGGAAATTTCATTCAGGGATAATTGTTGTCAATATGTATATTAAACAGCTTCTCAAGAAAATGTCCTAAGTCCTTTTTAAGACACATTTCAGGAGGAAGGAAAAATATTCTAGCGAATTCTGTATTCAATTTTAATTTCACTTATATAAATGTCACTTTGTTTTTCAGCTTATTTAAATCCCCTCTTAATTGAGTTCTTGCCTCATATAAAACAAACATATGTCTCTACACATGTTCAATGATAACATCTCTTGTCATTTGATTGTTTTACTTGGCATAACTGTCGCCTAGTTAAAGTTTTAAACATTTTATTAGTTTCTAAAAATCATCATCATCCAATACAAATAAATGTTCTTTGTTTTAATTTCTTTTTGTAGCAATAAAAACGTAATTCCCATTCAATAGGAAATCATAAAACAAAAGCTTAGAAAGTTTTTTGTCTTTTCTTCATTTCCTTATTTTAATGACAGTTGTGGCTTAAAATTTGCAAAGACAAACAAAATCATTATGACAGGACATAAAAGTCATTTTAACGACTTTACTAATGTTTTTCTAAGTGTCAAATAATAAAATCACACAAGAACGACACCCGCCCCTAGCAACTGTTGAGTTGAGTTTGAGTTAGTCAATTATTTTGGGATTAGATAAGTGTTGAAGTAATTTATTGCTCTCTAGTGTAGAAATAGAAATGGTGGAAAGTTATGTCTTCCTATGGTTGTCAATTGTTACTTTATAACAAGAATGAGATTGATCAAAGTAGGGATACCACGGGTTTTCAAAAAAGAGCATTAGACCTTCTTACACAAATTTACAAAATCTTTAAGGCACCGCACACAGTATTCTTTTAGAAGACTCTATTGTCTTCTTAAAAAGGCCACAATACCAATTTTAAGAAGACCAAAAATTCGTCTTACAGAATTCCTTTTGGGATTCTTAATGAATATATTTTTTCAGAAAAGGCAAGATCCTCAAAAAAGAAACATTCAAAGATCTCATAGATACTCGTAGAATCTCATGGTTGTCTTATAGAATATAACCTATATAAAGTCTTCTTACATTTTCCTAAAGAACATGGTCTTCCTACAGCAGATCATTTGGTCTTCATTTGAAAGACAAACATGTTTATACATGATATTTTTATAACTTCCATCATGCCATGGAAGAAATAATAAAGTTATAACCCGTTCATACGACATGGTGCACAATTCATAGCAACATGATTCATATTTTCATACTTTTATTTACTCATTTTAAAGAAGCAAAAAGACGATGAAAATTAATTGACACGAACCGAAAAAAAAATATTTTTGTACATCCCATAAAACGGTATCTCCCTGGGGCCACAATAATCCACCGAAATGGCTGAAATTTTGTTTTTGGTTTTTATTTGGGGTATTAAATATTCCATAAGAAAATTTTCGGTATAGCTCCACGCCTTCATATAACCCCTATAAAAAGGTACCACCCGATTTTCGGTATTTTGAAGAATTTAGCCTCATTATCACGCCGAAATGGCTGAAATTTGGTACTTAGTCTTCATTGTGTGTATAAAGCATTCTCCCAGAAATTTGTGGGTATAGGTCCACGCCTTCGGGTGACGTAGGGGATGGAAAATGCCAAGGAACGGTCCTGACCGGCTTTAACATAGCAAAGCCCAGGATTTATCTTGGTCCCTCTTTCATCTCAAGTGGACACTGACCTCCCCGTGGTGTCACCTGGGGAACTGCCTTTAACACCCGTAAAGGTAGTGAGCTATTATGGACCGCGCGTTCACCCATAAGAACGTTAAAAACTTGAGTTTGGGCGTCGGCTTAGTAACCCTCCACTAGAAAAAACAGCCTACTATGAAAAACGAAAGAAAAGAAAAACAAGTAAAAAGTCGTTAAGCTCGGCCGGGCCGAACTTTTTATACCCTCCACCATAAATTAGTCTTAATTAAAATGGAAAAATTGAATAATTAGGGTCCTTTTACAATTTTAGGTGGAACAACTTTTCGACAATGGTTAGACTCCTACTGCCTCCCACTATTGCTTAAATTACACTGTGAACACAAATGTTGGGGCAGAGATAATTCCTTTTGGAGATGAAAGCCCTTGGTGTGTGTATATTAAAAACCCCGAAGGACAGATGCGCCGTGATTCGAACTTCCGCGTTATGGCGTGATGAAGTTTTTGCAAGAGACCCTGTAAGCCATCATTAATTAGTATTATATCTTTGTTTGTTGTTTTTGTAGAGCACTTAAGCAACAGTGAACAAAGATATAACGCTAATTTCTGATGGCCCACAGGGTCTCTAACAAAAATTTCATCACGCCATAACGCGGAAGTTCGACTCACGGCGGATCTGTCCTTCGGGGTTCATAATAGACTCACCAAGGCCTTTCTTCCCCAGGATGAATTTTCCGTGCCCCGCACTTTCAACTCCATTTTGTTGCACAGTGTTATCTAATCTAATCTAAAAAAATGTGTTCAGCTAGGTGAAAGGTACCACCTAAGGGGCTATATCAAAGAGTCAACCTATCTTTAAATTTTTTTGGCGGAAAAGTATAATAGCTGCAGGGAACTTCAAGAGTCAAATTGAGGGTAGTTTCATCAAAACAATGTAGACCCTCAAAAATGGACCCATGTTGACGAATTTTAGTGAAGAAATGTCGTGACCACTGAAAATTCCCGAAAATCGGGAGGTACAGTTATATGGGGGGATATACCAAAACATGACGATTATTTTTGAATAGACAAAATTGTAGCTAAAATTCTCAAAATACCGATCATTACAGCTAGTTCGGTTAAAAATTGCAGCTAAAATTCTCAAAATACCGAAAATCGGGAGATACCGTTATATGGGGGCTATACCAAAACATGGACCTTTGCTGACGATATTTCGTTGGAGATCTTTTATGACCACTGAGAACTTCAAATGTCAAATTACAGCTATTTCGGTAAAAAACTGTAGCTAAAATTCTCAAAATACCGAAAATTGGGAGGTACCGTTATATGGCGGCTATACCAAAACATGGACCTATGTTGACGATGTTTGGTGGGGATGTTTTATGACCACTGAGAAGCTCAAATGGCAAATTACAGCTAGTTCGGTTAAAAATTGTAACTAAAATGCTCAAAATACCGAAAATCGGGAGGTACCGTTATATGGGGGCTATACCAAAACATGGACCTATGTTGACGATGTTTGGTGGAGATGTTTCATGACCACTGAGAACCTCAAATGTCAAATTGCAGATAGTTCGGTTACAAATTGTGGCTAAAATTCTCAAAATATCGAAAATCGGGAGGTACCGTTATGTGGGGGCTATACCAAAACATGGACCTATGTTGACGATGTTTGGTGGAGATGTTTCATGACCACAGAGAACCTCAAATGTCAAATTGCAGATAGTTCGGTTACAAATTGTGGCTAAAATTCTCAAAATGCCGAAAATCGGGAGGTACCGTTATATGGGGGCTATACCAAACCATAGACCTATGTTGACGATGCTTAGTGGAGATATTTCATGACCATTGAGAACCTCAAATGGCAGATTACAGCTAGTTCGGTAAAAAATTGTAGCTAAAATTCTCAAAATACCGAAAATCGGGAGGTACCGTTATATAGGGGCTATACCAAAACATGGACCTATGTTGACGATGTTTCGTGGAGATATTTCATGACCACTGAGAACCTCAAATGTTAAATTGCAGATAGTTCGGTTAAAAATTGTGGCTAAAATTCTCAAAATGCCGAAAATCGGGAGGTACCGTTATATGGAGACTATACCAAAACATGGACCTATGCCCATATCCTTTGGGATATAAGTTTGTTGATCACTAGGAACCCTAAGTGCCAAATTATAGCTAATTCGGTCTGCAAATGTGGCGAAGAACGTCAAAATACCTCAAATCCGTAGGTACCGTTATATAGGGGCTATACCAAAAAGTGGACCGATATATCCCATCTTCGAACTTGACCTGTCTATGGAAAAAAGACTCTCGGGTGCAAAATTATAGCACTCTATCTCAATTATTGCGGACGCTAGAGTGATTACAACACACGGACAGACGGACGGACAGACGGACATGACTAGATCGTCCTAGGATTTTATCCTGATAAAGAATATATATACTTTATAGGGTCGGAAATGATTAGTTCGATGTGTTACAAACAGAATGACAAACTTAATATACCCTCCATACTATGGTGGAGGGTATAACAAAACCCTCTAAAGTTGACGAACACCGCAAATGTTTTAAGGACCATGATCTGAGAATCTGCACCTGGAATGTTAGCACTCTTTATAGAGAAGGTGCAGTTTACGCATTGGCAGATGTACTTGAAAAGTACAAGGCCGACATTACTGCCATACAAGAAACACGATGGAAAGGGAAAAGCGTCACAACAACCCCTAAAGGTGACGCTCTGTAGAGTTTGGTTGCAGATTTGTAGTTGGTCGGAGGTTAAAACATCTGGTCTCCAGCTTCACCCCAGTGAATGAAAGACTCGCTTCAATTCGATTAAAAGCAAAATTCTTCAACATCAGCTTTATTTACGCTCATGCTCACAACACGGAAGTTGACATCGGTAAGCTGCAATCACAACAGATAGCCACATCATATTCCAGTCAACTGGACCAACTGCTTAATAAAAGCACTCCTCGTACCGATAACATATCAGGACAATGGCAAAACATTGCCCACTCCATGTAAACAGCCGCAAAATCAGTACTTGGATACCAGAGATCTCCACCGAGGAATCCATGGTATGATCAGGAGTGTTGTGCTGCTACCAAAGAAAAAAATGCGGTATATAGGGCTACTTTACAATCCTTAGCAACGCGTAGCGCACGAGAGAGACATCGGGACAAAAGGAGAGAGGAGAAACGTCTTTTCCGCATCAGAAAGAGAGAGATGGAAAAGCGGGAGTGTGAACAAATCGAGATGTACAGGAACCGCAATGAAGCAAAATATACTTGTGAATTAACTTGCATATTTACTATTCTTAAGATATTACTCTGAGTTCCATTCGTGGAAATCAAAACAAAAAATTCCAAAAAAAAAAAAAAAGTCCGAAAATTCTACCAAAGAGTGAAGCATCAAACTGATGGCTTTGGTACAGGCACATCCTCCTGTAGAGACCAGCAAGGTAATCTGCTAACTGATACAGATAGTGTGCTAAGGATATGGAAAGAGCATTTTTCCAAACTGTTGGTATCCAATAGTAGCGAAGTCGACGAAGATCCCACAGATCCAATCCCAGAATATGGTATTGAATGTATACCACCCGGCCAAGATGAGGTAAAGACAGCAATAAATCGGCTGAAGAATAATAAGGCAGCAGGAGTCGATGGTTCAACAGCCGAGCTGTTTAAAACCGGAGGCGACACGCTGATAAGGTGTATGAATCAGCTAGTTAGCTCCATCTGGCAGAAAGAACGCGTGCCCGACGATTGGAACCTGATCATCCTGTGTCCCGTCCATAAGAAAGGATAGTGTCAGGGATATTGTGCGAACGACTAAAGCCTAAGGTCAACGAGATAATTGGACCATACCAATGCGGCGTTAGACCTGACAAGTCCACCATTGACCAGATATTTACCATGCGGCAAATCCTGGAGAAGACCCAAGAGATGCAGATCGACACCTACCACCGTTTTGTCGATTATAAAGCAGCCTTCGACGGCCCGCTGCGTTCAAAGGTATTCCAAGCCATGTCTGAATTTGGTATGCCCGCAAAGCTCATACGACTTTGTAAAATGACTTTAACTGACACGAGGTCCTCAGTTAAAATAGGAAAGAACTTCTCTGAAGAGTTTGGTACCAAAAGAGGTTTCAGACAAGGAGACAGCCTTTCGTGTGATCTCTTCAACATCCTGCTGGAAAAGGTTATACGAGAGGCAAACGTCAAATGAAGTGGCACAATCTACACCAATAGTCACATGTTACTTGCTTATGCGGATGATATAGACATCATGGGATCATCACTAAACGAAGCAACCGATGCCTCTATGAGGGTCGAAGGCGAATCTGCTAAAGTGGTTCTGGCAGTAAACGGTGAGAAGACCATGTTGATGGTGTCGACGCTCAATGCGTCCATTGATCTCGGACCAACTGTGGAAGTTGGTTGCTATAATTTTGAGGTAGTACTCGGCACCTCCGTAAACATAACAAACGACATCAGTTGTGAAATAAAACGAAGAATTGTATTGGCCAACAGATGCTACTTGGGTTTAAGTAAGCAGTTTAAAAACAAAGCCACATCTCGTCAAACAAATATAACGTTCTACAAAACAATGATACTACCCGTGCTGATGTATGGCTCCGAAGCCTGGGTACTTGCGCAAGCAGACATGGCAGTGCTTGCTGCGTTTAAGAGAAAAATTCTTCGAAAGATCTACGAACCAATCTGCGTTGACGGTGAATATCGACGTCGTATGAACCGCGAGCTGTATCTGCTGTACAATGACATCAATATACTTAAACGTATCGAGATGCAGCGATTGGGTTGGCTAGGCCTTGTCATAAAAATGGGTGAAGATGAACCCGCAAAAAAGCGTATAAATACGAACCGCTTGGTGGTGCACGCAGAATTGGAAGGCCAAGAAATAGATGGCGTAAACAACTGGATTAAGAGATGAAAATGCGCGATATTCCAGAGTGCGAAGCAACAAATGTAGAGAATTTGAGATCTTTTCTTAGTTCGGCCTATGGAACAAATGTTCTGTAATGGGTCAGCTAATTAAGTAAGTAAGATATTCCATTGGGAATCTCTTAAAAAGAAGAAGACCGACCGAGAAATAAATAAGGTTTTGGAACACCAATAGGTGTTGGCATGGCTAATTCATATTAAATTCTATATTCTAATAGAATATTAAATATTGTTCTAAGAACTCCCACTAAACCCTGCAAATATTTTAAATTTATCGTTTGGACAGATGACAACTCTTTATATCTATTGACAACTGCATTCTTTTGCATAAATATCGACTGCAGATAAGTGGAAATAAGTCATAAATTATATAAAAAAATAAATTTCTTCATAATAATTTATATTTTAAAAATCGAATGATCCCTTCATCCACACATCATTACAAATTCCGCACCCTTCACATGCATACTTCGACATTCATTAATTTTATAATGTTAAAGGCATCGAACACGTTCCATAATTAAAAACTAAAAGCCAACCAAAAAAACACATAATAAAAAAGCAACAACAAAACATTTAATTTCTTAGAAAAAAGTTGAAACAAAAACAAGAAATGTTGAAATTGTTATGGTTCCATAAAAACATTAAAAAACTAAAGTTTCCTTTTGCAAAAGTCTGCTTGCATGTACCGAATACCGGTACAAAGAGTAACTAAAAGAATCCAAAGACGATGACGAAGAAGAAGTATTACAGAAAAAAAAAACTTTGCAACAACTACAACAGGATATTCATTATTATTCTATTATGCAAATCCTTTTAAAAGCAACAACAGAACAAAGTTATAGAAGCTCTAAAGGACATAGAGCAGGAGAGCGAAAAGAGGAAACAACTACAAGCGAAGCAAGAGAAACAACATCAGTTGTTTATATAATACACTAAGAGTTGGGTTACTGCTGTTATATTGCCAAAGACTGCCACTATAACTACTGCAACAAACCACTGGAATAATTACATGGTAGCCATAAACACACATACCTACATACAGACATACATAATGTGAACATCTTTACAGTAAAAGTTGTGCAAAACATACACAATATGTGTATGTGTGTATGCATGTATGTTCATATGGGTATAATGCTTATAACTTACTCTTATGGTGGCAATAAAGAAATATACCTTTGGCTTTTACTATTATGGGGCACAGTGGTGAAGAAGGACTTTTCACTTAAAACAAGAAAAACAGTATCAGTCGGCTTTGCCGATAGAAGTATACCCTCAGCCTGTGTGAAACGAAGCACCTAGTTCCAAAAAAACGTATGTGTTGGGGGGTCTTCAGAATTTTGGGCGTATGAACTTGCGGACGAAGATATTGGTTTGGGTAAAATTTCAAAAGTTTTGCGGGTTAGGTGCCTGAAACAATGGACCGACTAGTCCATATCGGAAGTGTGTCTTATTTTGGGAGTCATTTCTCTCGATAGGATCATTATATTAGAAAATATGGACTTGCCTACGAAAAACATCATATCGCTGTAAACAGGGCAACTTGGAGTACCTTCGTTAAAAATTTCCAAAGGATTCTAAGCAAAAATGTTGCTCATTTGTGAGGGTGGTACCCTAAGGAATGGCTCACTTTTGAACATAATTTAAGTTTGGACAAAATATTTCGAGATCCAAAGTTTGGACGAAATTGGTTGCAGGGCTACTTGGAGTACCTTCGTTAAAAATGTCCAAAGGATTCTAAGCAAAAATGTTGCTCATTTGTGAGGGTGGTACCCTAAGGAATGGCTCACTTTTGAACATAATTTAAGTTTGGACAAAATATTTCGAGATCCAAAGTTTGGACGAAATTGGTTGCTCCGTTTATGAGATGTTGCGCTTATAATACCGGAAGAAGTGCACCTTTAAGCACAATCCCCGAATTTTATCTAATATTCGAAGAAATATTATGATATGCAAAGTGTGGATCAACGCAGTATTCGGTTCGGCAGTTGACATGCGGAAGAATGAAATGTTCCTCAAGTAGCTACCAAAATATATAAAGTCCATACCCGAAATCAATTCCCGATATCGAAAGTTTAGGGACTTTTTGAAATTATACACATGAACAGTTAGACCCACAGTTCGTAAACTTTAAAAGCTGGGAACATGCGGATACGGGGGTATGAAATGTGCCTCAATTAGCTACCAAAATATATTCAATCCATATCCGAAATCAATTCCCGATATCGAAAGTTTTGGGACTTTTTGAAATTATACCTATAAACAGTTGACCCACTATAAAACCTGGGAACAAGCGGCTACCGGGGTACGAAAGGTACCTCAAATGGGTATCAAAATGTGTAAGGTCCATATCTGAAATCAATTTCCGATATCGAAAATTTTGGAACTTCTTGAAAATATACCTATCAACAGTTGGATCCACAGTTCGAAAATTATAAAACCTGGGAACAAGCGGCTAAGAAGGAATGAAATGTGCCTTAAGTAGCTACCAAAATATATAAAGTTAATATTCGAAATCAATTTCCGATATCGAAAATTTTGGGATTTCTTGACATTATATCCATGAACAGTTGTACCCACAGTTCGAAAACTATAAAACCTGGAAACAAGCGACTACGGAGGGAATGAAATGTGCCTACACATGCTGACCGTATGGTTTTTTCACAGTTTTCGGGTCATTTTCTGTAGAAGTATGGACTTGCCACTGAAAAAAAACTCTTACTAATGTAATAGGAGCCTTGAGTACAACCTGTTTCAAGAACAATCAAAACGATTCGAGAAGAGGTCCTAACCTGCCCTTTCCGAAATTTGGTGTGGGAATTATCGGTGGAAGTTGACGTATATAGTCCATATTCTAACCTGAACTATGTCTCATAGAAATATTACAATGCTCAACGTATGGACCATATCGATAACTGCCTTCGGAAGGCATTTTAGCGAAAAATTTTAACTTTTGTGAGCGTGGTAGCCAAATGATTGGACCGATAAGGCCCATTTTAGAACCTGATTTAACTTTGACCAAAATATCACGATTTCAAAATTTTGCATTTTGCAGCTTTCGGGTCATTATCTCAGGAAGTATGGACTTGCCCCTGAAAAAGCTTGTACCGTCGTAAATGGGGGCAGCAAATTCAAGTTATTACAACAAAAATCAAACGATTTGAAAGGAAGTCTTAAACTGCACTTTCCGAAATTTAGTTTGGGAGATTCCCGAGGGAGTGAACCGATATAGTCCATATTTGAACTGTATCTATGTCTGGTAGAAATATTAAAGTTATCACTAGGAACCTTAACTGTCAAAGTACAGGTAATCCGGTTACAAATTGTAGCTAAAATCCTCAAAATACCGTTATATGGGGGATATACCAAAACGAAGACCTATGCTAACAATTTTTGAAGGCGATATTTTGTGACCACTGGGAATCCCAAACGTCAATCTTAAGGTGGTTCTGTTAAAATCCTCAAAATACCGAAAATCGGGTGGCACAGAAATAGGTGGGGGGGGGGGGCTATACCAATACATGGGCCTATGTTGATAATTTTTGGTGGAGTAATTTTCTGGCCACTGGGAACCCCAAACGTCAAATTACTGGTAGTTTGGTCAAAAATTTAGCTAAAATCCCCAAAATACCGAAAATCGGGTGGCACGGTTATATGGGGGCTATACCAAAACATGAAACTATGTTACAGTTTTTGGTGGAGAGGTTTTGTTGCCACTGGGAAACCCAAACGTTAAATTACAGGTAGTTCCGTCAACAAATGTAACTAAAATCCCCAAAATATCGAAAATCTGGAGGTATCCTTATATGGGGGCTACACCAACACATGGACCTATGTTGACGGCTTTTGTTGAAGATAAGAACCTTAAATGTCAAATTGCAGCCTCAATATACCCAAAATCGGAAGGTACCGTTATATGGGGGCTATACCAAAACCTGGTATAATATTCACAGTTTTGGAGGAGAGGTTTTGTGGCCACTGAGAACGCCAAAAGTCAAATTACATGTAGTTCGCTCAAAAAATCTAAATAAAATCCTCAAAATACCGAAAGTAGGGCGGTACCGATATAAGGGAGGAGGTTATACCAAAACAGGGACCTATGTTGACTATATTTGGTGGAGAGGTGTTGTGGCTACTGGGAACCCCAAACGTTAAATAATAGGTAGTTCGACCAAACAAAAAATATAGTTAAATTCCTCATACCGTTATATGGGGGTCACACCAAAACATGGACCTATGTTGACGGATTTTGGTGGAGATATTTGGTAACCACTAGGAACATCAAATGTTAAATTACAGCTAATTTGGTAAACAATTGTAGCTACGATTCTTAAATGTTTCACTGACAATCAATGCCCAGGTGAAACGGGGGAAGCTAGGATCTTGAAATTTTGGGTGAGGGTTAGCCTTGGGGCGTAGGTGGTCCAGTTGGAGGGGTTTTTGAAAATTCGTAGTAGAAGGTTACGATAACTAATTAAATGTACTAAAATTTGTACCATTTGTTTGACTTACTTTTAATCAACGTCGAGGTGAAACGGCTATGTCTAGAATCTTCAAATTCAGAGTGAGGGTTCCTATTGAAGTGTAGGTCTGTTCGTAAGAAAAAAAGTACTAAAATGCACAAAAAATTTTACCTTTCGTATAACGCGAACGGCTAGAGCTAGAATTCTGAGCCGATAATTGGGACAGGAGTGCAAAATAGTTGTACTAAAGAGTTTTTGGAAATTAGAACCATAAGTTGACGACAATTACTAAAATTTATGAAAAGTGTACATTTGGTATTTTGTGAACGAATAAAGTTAAAATCTTCAAAATTGTTATGCTAATATTTGTTGAGATATAATGTTTATGTAAGGAGGTGTTTTGGAAATATATACGAAAAGTACTAAATGGTACTAAATTAAGTACTATTTGGCACTGAGTGAACGGATAAAAGTGAAATACATACAAACATATGTTCCACAATACCCCCGAAAGGAGAAGGGGGGCTTCTCTCCTATCAATGATTAATATTGGCTCAATAATGTGGGACGGCGTGTCTTAAGACACCACTTTTTCGTGAAGTTGAAATACTGAAGTGGACGATAAAAGTGGAATAATGGCATTTATTATCTACATCACTGGTTGTGTTTATGTTTGAGTTACCACCATCAAAATAACCATATTCTCACAATGCAGCGTGATAGAAGACCAAAAAAGAGGAGATACATGTTTCGGCGTTTGTCGCTATCATATGCACTTTCGTTGTAATGTGCCACAGACATTAGATTTGATTTACTGCCTCAAACTCGTATCTCAAAATATGCGTTCCATGCTTAAATTAAACAAGTAAAAAAGGATCAGTCGGCTTTGCCGACAGAGATATACCCTCAGTCTGTGTGAATTGAAACATTTTTTTTCCAAAAAGTGTATATTTTTATGGGGTTTTGAAAATTTTTAGAGTATGAACCGACAAATATCCCTTGTACTATTTTAGCTAATATTACATTGCTCAACAAAATTGAAAAAGTTGAATGTTTCAGACGAAGTTGCAGTTGTTTCTAGATGAAATCGGCAAGTTATTTTCAAATCCGGTGCCGGTTTTTCTCCATCAGCTCTTGTTTTTGAGATATAGCTCAAAATCCGTTTTTACGAGTTTAACCCAGACTTTCGTTATTTTCGGATACAAACAAATATTTTTTTGTGGGTTTTTCGACATTAATATATTAAGGAGATTTTGTGCGCTCGATACAAATCGTTTTTGAAATAGTTATGGTGAGTATATATCAAAAAAATATAGAAAATATACGACGGACCTTGTAAAAATTGCTTATTTTGAGTACTTTAAGCTACAATTACGTCATCGGGGGAAGTCATAGGATCTTCATATGGCAATGCGGATATGCTTAGGGTGTCTACTGTATACTCCAGTATTCCAATATATAATATAAAGTTCATACCGCCCATGATTCGACCATAACCTAAAAATCATCATGAAGACGGCCATTGAAAAGTAAATGGCTTATGTGGTAATGATATCACTGGTAAATTATTTCCCTTTAGCAGTCTTCATGGCGATATTTAGGTTATGGCCGAATCATGGGGGCTATGAACTTTATATTATACATATGAATACTGGATTATATAGTAGACACCCTAAGCATATCCGGAGTACCATATAAAGATCCTATGACTTCTCCCGAAGACGTAATTACAGCTTAAAGTACTCAAAATATGCAATTTTTCAAGGTCCGTCGTATATTTTCTATATTTTTTTGATATATACTCACCATAACTATTTCAAAAACGATTTGTATCAAGCCTACAACATCTCCTTAATATATTAATGTCAACAAACCCACAAAAAATATTTGTTTGTATCCGAAAATAACGAAAGTCTGGGTTAAACTCGTAAAAACCGATTTTGAGCTATATCTCAAAAACAAGAGCAGATGGAGAAAAACCGGGACCGGATTTGAAAATAACTCGCCGATTTCATCTAGAAACAACTGCAACTTCGGTTGATACAAAAATCCTGTTGACCAGTGCTATCGAACTTTGGTGGGGGAGGTACCGGAAGGAGTGGACCTACAAGCACCACCTTCGAATTTCATCTAATATTCGAATAAATATTACGATATGCAAAGTGTGGATCAACTCAGTATTTGGTTCGGGAGTTGTCGTGCTCTCCAGCCACTACATGGTGCCATAGAATGTTTTACACTTTTAGGGTTGTTTTCTCAAGAAGTATGGTCTTGGCCCTGAAAAAACTTTTAGCGTCGTAACTGAGGCAGTGAATGAAAGTTGCTTCAACAAAAATCAAATTGATTCCAGAGCAGTTCTTAAAGTGAACTTATCCAAAATTTTGTGTGGGAGGTACCCGAAGGAGTGGACAAATGTAGTCCATATTCGAACCTGATATATATTTGGTAGATATACTGGGGTGGGTAAAGCATGGACCAAATCGATCTCTACCATCAAGAGTTATCATGCGCAGATTTTTGAACTCTTGGGGGTGAGGTACCTGAAGGAGTAGACTGATATGGCTTGTCTTCGAACTTAAACTAAGTTTGGACAAAATATTACGGAGGCCAAATTTTGGACCGAATCGGCAGATCCGTTCAAGAGTTATCTTGCGCTCCAACCACTACACACGGTGTCATATGAGTTTTTCGTAACTTTCAGGCTATTTTCTCAGCAAGTATGGACTTGCCCCTGATGAAACTTGTACTGTCGTATAAAGGACAGTGAATAGAAGTTACTACAACAAAAATCAAAGCGATTCGTGAACAGGTCCTAAACTGAACTTTTCCGAAATTTTGTGTGGGAGGTACCCGAAGGAGTGGACCGATTGAGCTCATATTGGAACCTCATCTAAGTCTGATAGAAATTTCACAACCTACTAAGTATGGACCAAATCGGTTACTTCCTTCAAGAGTTATCGTGCGCCCAAACTTTCCGAACATTTTCGAACTTTTGTGGGGGAGGTACCGGAAGGAGTGGACCGATGTAGCTCATCTTCGAACTTAAACTAAGTTTGGGCAAAATATTACGAAAGCCAAAATTTGAACCGAATCGGTTCATCCGTTCGACAGTTATCGTGAGCTCCAGCCAGCAGGACAGACAGACAGACGGACGGACATGGCTAGATCGACTCAAAATTGTCTGAAACACATTTCGTCCAAACATACTTTGGGTCTAAACCATTATTTCGATGAGGCACATTTTCATCGTATCAAAGTGTATATACCCTGCTTAGCGTAAAGGCTGAGGGTATAAAAAGATTAACATATTATTCCTTCTAATATGCATAGATGTACCTAATTCCCCAATAATTGCCTTTTACACTTTTACCGTTTTTTGTCTCTCCTGAAAAGTTGTATTTTTTAAGATACGAGGTTGAGGAAGTAAGGCATCGAAATATGGTAAAAACCAAAATTCCTTTGCAATTCCATTTGAAAAATAAAAAAAATCGACCACATCTTCTATTTTTGGTATAGAGGTTAAGGGAAAAATTCTGGTTTCAAATCTGTTAGCGTTCACAAAATTGGACAATGCGCGCAAAAGTTATAGAGGTTTTTTTCTCATTTAAAGAAAAAATTTTGAAAATATTGAAAATATCGCGGAAAATCAATAATTGATAAAACATTTTGAAATAAATTGAAATTATTCTGTCCCAGAGTCCGTACAAATCCTCAAAAAATAAATTAAAAAATATATGCGAAATCTAGACAATTCGTAGAAAAATGTGGAACCAAATTTATAGAGATTGGGCACATACTTTGGATATTATAGCAGCAACAAAAGAGAACAACTTATTGTTGGAAAAATATTGTTACAAATATATTTGTTGGTTTGATTCGAAAAATTAGAAAAAATATTTGGGAATTCTTCGACTATATCGCTAAAATCCCATACAATAAGTAATGTGTACTGCTAAAACCTCATCAAGAAATATGGTTTACCATCGCGAAAGCTTAACTGCTTACCCTGATAACTTATAAAGCTTGGAAATTGAGAGTAATATTGAAATTACAATCATTCAAAAAATGTGAAAATTAAGAAGCCTCTTATTCGCGAATAGGCTAAAATCGGTTGATGCGCATCCGATTTTGGATACAGCGAATCAATATCATTCAATATTTATGCATATTTTGATGTTTCACACAGCGGCCAAAGCATGCCACCAGTTTCATCACACAATACAAAAAACGTTAAAGTGGGTAAAAGTCGAGCAATATGCATACGATTTTGATGCGCATCCGGTTTCAGTAGCACCCATCAAAAATACATCAATATACACCTATTTCAAATATATTCTTCAAGAACCGTGGATGTGCCTCCACATTCTATTTTTGTAATTTCGCGTATAAAGAATTCCATTTATGTAAAAAATATTAAAAAAAATCTCGGTTTAATACGCCGATTTGTCAAAATAATTTTTTTCCGATGTTTCGTATTTCCAAGGTATCTATATCCGCGGTTTTAGTGGATGGATTCGATCGCGGAAGGTCTCACTAGATCCGTCGCGTAAAAAGTAAATTTTGAACGCAAAAAATTATTTTTTTTTTTTTAAAATTCACGCATCAAATATTGGCCTTTAGACTCCAATTACTAGGAGCACACTCATGAGATATGCAATAACCGACGTAAAATCAAGTGTTCTATAATCCTATTATGAGTATGTAATATTATGGTGTTGCGCATCCGAAAATGTCAGCATCAATTTTAGGTAGATGCAGTGGATATATCGCAAAATGATACACTTGTATCATATTGCCCATGTAGTATTCTGTGAGTCTTTGGTTAAGCCAGAAATCGGAAGAGAGCATAAAAAAACTTGTTGGCTTCAAACCATTTTTACAAATTTTTCTACATTGACGCCAACACAGCTTCCACGAAAATTTATTTTAATGGTCGACATTATGGGATCCCTCCTAAAACACTTCATTTTAAAGAAATACAGTCATACTATATAGAATATGTTAATAGTTCGCGAATTCTGTAAGGATGAAACTCGGATTCATCGATTGTAAAACAGTTTTGGTTTTTGCCTATAATTCTTTTTTTTTATATATAAGAATTAAAACTATACCAAAAATCGTTGATGTAATCGCATTTTTTTATTTTTTTTTCGTTAGCATAAATGCTGAAGATATAAAAACAAATGGTTATTGCGAGTATCAATAGAGATGGGAAATGGGTAAATACCAATTAAAATGGGTAAATTGGGTAGAAATGGGTACATACCCGGGTATTTACCCAAATTATGGGTATAAACTACAGAAACTAAAATCATGAAATTAGATGCGAAAAGTTTTACCAAATTTTAAATGACTATGAATAAAATTACCGTTTTTGGACAAGGGGTAAGTTAGAATATGATCAATTTTGGTCCATAATTTGGTAAATCTCTCATATAACAAGCAAAGTGCCCCCTACTTCGTATGCGAAAAGGATATAAAAAAAAACAAATACACAATATATAATATGGAACACTGAATATATGGCTGCACTAATACCAATTTTAATCAATATTTATTTTTTTAATACTGGATTCCAGCTCTATTCGTTAAACCAAATCCAAATTGTACCAAATTTAGAACAATTTAGAACTTTCGTACCCATAAGTACGAATTTTCAAACCATCCTCAATCCAACAGGCCTACAATAATCATAATTTTAAATTGCAGGATTCTACCAATATCTGTTCACCTAAATCCAAATTGCACCAAATTTAGTCAAATTATACCAATTAGTACCATTTGATACATTTCGAGCCCATAAGTACGAATTTCAAAACTACTTCCATGTCTCAATCCTACACTCCAACAGTAGTCTTACCAAATTCCAGCTCTATCCATTCCCCCAAATCCAAATTGTACTAAATGTACTCCCACTTAGTACTTTTCGTACCGATAACTATGACTTTCCAAAACTACCTCAGTTCTACACTCCTACAGTAATCTTCAATCCTATGGCAGCGGGTTCTAACGGACCGGCGGCTGCCAACCCAGCATCAAGCCTATGCTTTTACGAAGGTTTCATGTTGCTACAACAACAACAACAGTAATCTTAATTTCAAAATTCGGGACTCAATCGCTATCCGTTCACCCAAATCCAAATGTTACCAAATTTAGTACATTTCCAACATAACTTTAATCCTACTGATGAGACGACTCCTAGTCTCATCACAAATGCACCCAAGAAACCAAAGGAAAATAAACTAAGAAATTGAAAACACCCGCGTTAGCGATGTTGTTCGTTTCGTTGCTTTAGAGAGACTCTTTATTTCCTACAAAATATTTAAACCTAAATCTTACAAATCTAATAATAACACACATACACATACATTCCGTTTGGACGCACATTAGAAATGCACGCTGCATCTATAAATACATTATGACGCCGTGCACACACACGTTGCGCCGATAATGGAAAATACATATTTTATTATCGACCCTTCGCTATCTTTACTATTTTGGGTACGACATTTGTTCCATTATTTATGGCCAACAGTTGATTATTTTTAGACATAGATTCTCAGACGACATGCCTACAAAGAAATCTACCTGACTCTATTTACACAGAAAAGAGTCTTCTACAAAATTCACCATTCTCCCCGCCTTAAAAGATTCTAATCTTTTAACTGTTAGGACAGGACATTGAACATTTTCTTGCTTGCTATCTGACTCCATTTACATAGACTAATTTAGATACAGAACTAAACAGAACTGGTCTTAAAGCAATCTAATTCTTTAACTAAAATGTATGTATGTTATTATACCCTCCACCATATGGAAGGTATAATTAAATTTGTCATTCCGTTTGTAACACATCGAAATATTCGTCGGAGACCCTATAAAGTATATATATTATTGATCAGCATAAAATTCTATGTCGATTTGACCATGTCCGTCCATCCGTCCGTCTGTCTGTCTGTTGAAATCAAGATACAGCTCGCAATTTTAAAGATAGAGAGTCAAAATTTGGTACAGAAGTTTTTATTAATTGCAGGATGGTTGGTATTGAAAATGGGATATATCGGTCCACGTTTTGATATAGCCCCCATAGAACGGTACCTCCCGATTTTCGGTATTTTTAATGTTTTAGCTTCATTATCCTACCAAAATGGCTGAAATTTGGTACGTAGTCTTCTTTAGGGGTATAAAACTTTCCCCCAGAATTTTGTCGGTATCGGTCCACACCTTCATATAGCCCCCATAGAACGGTACCTCCCGATTTTCGGTATTTTTAATGTTTTAGCTTCATTATCCTACCAAAATGGCTGAAATTTGGTACGTAGTCTTCTTTAGGGGTATAAAACTTTCCCCCAGAATTTTGTCGGTATAAAACTTAGGGGTATAAAACTTTCCTCTAGAATTTTGTCGGTATCGGTCCACACCTTCATATAGCCCCCATAGAACGGTACCTCCCGATTTTCGGTATTTTTAAGGTTTTAGCTTCATCATCCTACCAAAATGGTTTAAATTTGGTACGTAGTCTTCTTTAGGGGTATAAAACTTTCCCCCAGAATTTTGTCGGTATCGGTCTACACCTTCATATAGCCCCCATAGAACGGTACCTCCGAATTTCGGTATTTTTTAAGTTTTAGCTTCATTATCCTACCAAAATGACTTTCCCCCCAGAATTTTTTCGGTATCGGTCCACACCTTCATATAGCCCCCATAGAACAGTACCTCCGATTCTCGGTATTTTGAAGGTTTTAGATTCATTATCACACCGAAATGGCTGAAATTTGGTACTTAGTCTACGTTGGTGGTATAAAACTTCCCCCCAGAACTTTTGGTATGTAGACTTCGTTGGGGTACTCAAACTTCCCCTTTAAATTTGTCGGTATAGGACCACGCCTTCATATAGCCCCCATGGAAATTCACCTCCCGATTTTTCGTATTTTGAAGGTTGTGTCTTCAATATTCCACCAAAATTGCTGAAATTTGGTATTTAGTCTTCAATGTGATATAAAACTGTTCGCCAGAAATATGTATGTACAGGTCCACGCTTTCATATTGCCCCATTTCTGACTAAAATTCGTCGGTATAGGTCCACATTTCGATATAGCCCCCATAGAACGGTACCTCCCGATTTTATTAATACTGATGATTGTGACGTCAATATCCAACCGAAATGGCTGAAAATCGTTAGAGTTATAAAATATTCCAGAAGAGTATTATCAGTATAGGTCCACGTTTTCCTATATACCCATAGAAGCGTACTTCTTGATTTTCGGTATTTTTTAAGTTTTAGCCACATTCTCTTACCGAAATATAGGAAATTTGGTATTTAGTCTTCTTTGAGCCTAAAAACTTTCCGTCAGAAATTTGTCGGTATTGATCGACGTTTTGAAATAGCCCTCATAGAATGGTGCCTCACATTGTTTTACTGAAATTGTTGAAATTTAGTATTAAGTCTTCTTCATACACGAAAGGAAAGTAATTATTACATTTTACTTCAATACAACTTGTGGTGGAGGGTATAACAAGTTCGGCCCGGCCGAACTTAACGCCGTTCTTACTTGTTTTTTACTAAAGAGGAATATTATCATAATCCTTATCATAATGTAATATTTGTCATTACTTATTTTCTAAGTTAATAATAAACAGCATATAAAGACTTATAATGACTTAATTCTAGGTGATGGCACCCAACACCTTCAGCAACCAGTATGGATGATGACCTTTTTTCCCTCGATGAAAGACGTGGTAAATCCATTTTCTTCTTGGAGGATTCTTCTCGGCACTAGAACTTTCTTCATTAATTATACTATGATTGGACACATGACGTATAATTCTACGCTTGACACGATCTGCACCGGCAACTTCTTCATTGGCATTATATAGTGTTGTCTTTATGTTTTCTCCACTTTTCCATTTTCGTGGCTTCATCATTATTTTTGTTGTTGGTTCTTGTGCTGTATCCTTTACAAACCTTTGAGATACGGTAGCACCGCCATCGATTTGCACTTCATTGGTACCTTTCTGTTGTACCCTTGCTTTAGGATCACCTTTGGAAATTTCGATGTCATATTCTCCGCTAGTTACAGCCCATTCCGTTTGGCTACTAACTTCTTCGTCATACAATAGTTTTTCGAAGACAACACTTTCTTGTAGCTGTTGTAATTCAGCGTCCACTTTGGCAATCTCAGAAGCGTGGCGTCTTCTTTCATTGGCGAGCAATTTCTCCAAATCACAATTTCGGCCATTCAATGCAGCATTTGTAGATTCCAACTTACTAATGCGAATATACAGGCTTTCAATATTTTGATGAGAGACATCTAATTTTTCGATAGCACGTGAAGCTGCAACGGACTCACGATTGGCTTCTGCTTGGAGATCCTTAATCTTTTGCTCGTACAGCATTTTCATTTTACGCATTTGTCCTTCGTGTTGTTCGCGCAACTCTTGCAGCGACTGTTGTAATAAGGCCTTATACTGCTCACAAAGACGCTCATCCACCACACTGATTTCAAGTTGGTGGCTAGAATATATTTCATCAATTTCTCGCAAATGGTTCTGCTCTTTAAACGTGAGTTCATCGCGTAGACTTTGAATGCGGTTTTGCAAATCAGTACGGATCATAGACTCAGCGTTTAAATATTTACGAGCTTCGTCCAATTGTTTTCGTAGACACTCCGATTCTTTCTGCACTTCACCAAGTTTTTCCACAGCCTTTTCCTTTTTAGCATGAGCAGCATTGTATTTGGCACTAACGTCAGCAACCTGTGACCCATATATGCGAGCCTTTTCTGCAGAAATTGAGCAAGCCTGGGTTCTTTGATCCAATCTGGTCTTCAATTGCTCATTTTCTTCACGTAGTTGATTTATTTCACTTTCGAACTTTAGCGAAACATCGGCGCTCACGTTTTCGTTTTTCCTTTCCGTAGTTTCCCCTACACTACCTGTAAACTTTACTATTTTCTTAAGTTCAGGAATAGTCACATTTTCAACTTTCCTAATTGAATTACTATCTACCTGTCTAGTATTTATCTTGGGAACCCATTTCCCATTGATTTCTTCATAATCTTTTACCTTCACCTCTTTAGGTGCTACTCTAGAAAATTTCCCAAATCTCACCATGCGGTAACAAATTTGTAAAAAATTAAAATTCTCTACGAGATTATCCTCTTTAGGAAACTCATTCAAATATTGCATCAGTACTGATGACGCAATATCATATCTGTCTTTGACATCTTCTACACTTAGAAACTCATTCCTTATCTCAGTCTCCAGCGCATTTAATGAATATTCAAACTCTCTAATTAAACCTCCTTTTAATGTTTTTGAATGGCGCAGTATGTTTCTTTTTTCATACTGTTCCAATGGACTTAAGCTGTCCATCTCAGCTATATATTTATATCTAGAAAGAATTCGTGTATCTAACGAATCCTTCTTTGATTCGATCCCAAAATCTATCCTTACTTGACGATTTAAGAAGTCGAACTTTTTTATTGCATGCCGCACACCTGAGGCGAATATGCTATGCATTTCATATGGAAATTTTCCCATATCGCGGAGCTCCCTATCATTGTCTAAAAAATCCCTTCTTGCTTCCGTGAAGGAACTACCAACTTTAAACAACTTTTCCCTTGTTTCCCTGGTTACACTTTTCTGAGCAATTTTGCTCAGTTCGAAATAAAGCGAAACAATGTATTCGCCCAACACCCTTTGATGTTGGATGAAATCTTGAAAATTCATTTTCACGTAATACACCTTTTGTCACTTTATTTTATTATAAAAATTGGCCTAACACAATCTTTGCTTCGACTGTGCGCCTTTCTATAACCTACCGAATAAACCTAACGTAGTCACTTTTAACTACGCGCCTATTACGTTATAACACTACGCGCAAACTAACACACTTTTCTTTCTTGAAAATGTGAGCCTACCACGTCACTACACTTAACACGAATAAACTACACAAATTTCTTTTTTTTTTCGAAACCGCGAGCCTATCTCGTCGGGGGTCACCAAATGATGAGACGACTCCTAGTCTCATCACAAATGCACCCAAGAAACCAAAGAAAAATAAACTAAGAAAATGAAAACACCCGCGTTACCGATGTTGTTCATTTCGTTGCTTTAGAGAGACTCTTTATTTCCTAAAAAATATTTAAACCTAAATCTTACAAATCTAATAATAACACACACACACATACATTCCGTTTGGACGCACATTAGAAATGCACGCTGCATCTATAAATACATTATGACGCCGTGCACACACACGTTGCGCCGATAATGGAAAATACATATTTTATTATCGACCCTTCGCTATCTTTACTATTTTGGGTACGACATTTGTTCCATTATTTATGGCCGACAGTTGATTATTTTTAGACATAGATTCTCAGACGACATGCTTACAAAGAAATCTACCTGACTCTTTTTACACAGAAAAGAGTCTTCTACAAAATTCACCACCTACACTCCAACAGGTTTATTCGTTCACTCAAATCCAAATTGTACCAAATTTAGTACCATTACTACTGTTTGTACACATAAATACAAATTTTCAAAACTACCTCAGTGTTATGTTCAGACAATAAGCTTAATTCAGAATTTCAGGATTCCAGATATATCCGATCACTCAAATCCAGATTTGGTACCATTTAGTACTTTTCGTAGCCATAAATACAAATTTTCAAAACTACCTCAGTTCTATGTTTCAACTGGGAATTAAGCTCATCCCAATTTCAGAATTCCAGATGTATCCGATCACTCAAATCCAAATTGTACCAAATTTGGTATCATTTAGTACTTTTCGTACCCATAACTAAAAATTTCCAAAACTTCATCAATCCTACACTCCAACTTTACTCCTTGCTCCAAATCTCGGGATTCCAGCTATATCCATTCACCCAAATCCAAATTGTACCAGATTTGGTACCATTTAGTACTTTTCGTACCCATAAGTACAAATTTTCAAAACTACATCATTGCTATGTTCAAACAACAAACTTAATTTCGAGTTTCAGGATTCCTGATATATCCGATCACGCAAATCCAAATTGTACCAAATTCGGTACCACTGAGTACCTTTCGTGCCCAAAAGTACGAATTTCCAAAATATCTCTGTCCTACACTCCGACAGTAATCCTAATTGTGAATTTCAAAATTCCAGCTTTGTCCGTTCGCCCGCATTCAAATTGTACCTTATTTGGTACTATTTAGTACTTTTCGTACCCATATGTACAAATTTCGAAAACTACCTTCATATCTCAAACCTACACTCCAACACTAATAGCAATTCCAAATTTCAGAATTCCAACTTTATCGGTTCGCCCAAATTCAAATTGTACCAAATTTAGTACCATTTACGAATAGTACGTACACATGAGTACACATTTCAAAACCACCTCCTTATATCAACCCATCTTCTAAACCTTGATTTTCATTCTAAATTTCAAGATTTTAGCTATATCCGTTCACATAATACCAAATTGTACTAAATGTGGTAAGTTTTAGTACTTTTCGTACACTTTAAGTTCGACTTGCCAAAAACCCTTTGGTACACCTTTCTAGCTCTCCATCAGTGACCCTCATTCCAAATTTCAGAATTCTAGTTCTTTACGTTTGCCTAATACAAAGGGTACCACATTTAGTACTTTTCGTACCGTTCTAGTTCGAATTTCCAAAAATCCAGCCTTATGTGACACCTTCGGACCAAGAGTGACCCCCACCCAAAATTTCAGATGGATTAACCCTCGACTTCAGCAGATAATCTTGAGATTTGAGACCTCCTCGAAAAAGCTATAATTTTTGCATTCTTGGCTAACTGTTTCGCACAAGCAACTCCAAGTCCGCGTCGTTTTACCGCTTTTCTGGTATTCTTTTTGATTTTCTGTCTGACAGAAAAAACAACATTTTGATTTCAAAATAATTTTTTTTTACCCAAATAAACACCAAAAAAAAATATTTATTCGGTATTTAAATGGTATTTATCCAAATTTTGGGTAAATATCGGGTAGAATCCCATCTATAGGTATCAATGGTAATGAAACAATATTCTTTCCTAAAAATTTGATCTTTAATGTTTAAAAATATCAGTTTTTTCCACTGTGCGTTACTCTTTTTCCTTAAACCCCACATGTTCTTGAAATATTGCTTGTTTGTAACAGAACTTAGATTTTGAAAAAAAAAAAACGTAGAGCCCCGACTAGCTCAGGCATCAGATGATAATTGCAAATGTTGCAATTGATGGTGAAGGTGGTAGAGTGGCAATCACTTTAATACAGGTGTGAAAGAAGAACTAATGTATGTTTGGCATATTTAAGCGTGTGTGTGTGTCCATTGTGTGTTTGTAGGTTTATGTTTACAACGTCAACATTGTTAACCTCGTGCCACATGCAATCTTTGTTAAGGTTTTTCCTCCGCACGGCTTTGTTTCTTCTATTTGCCAACATCGTCATCTCAGACGAAATAAAAAACCACATACACAATAAAAAAACAACAAAACAAAACACTTCGTAACTGAACACACTCTCGCCTAGCCGGTGAAACACACACACACCCACGTGGAACCACTGCACATAGCTGGTATAAATTCGCAATTCCTTTATTAACCCAACACCATGCAATTAAACACTGTAGACTATATAAGAGAGTTTATACACTTTCGCACATTCATACATACACACAGCATTAATGGTGGAATGTGCTGGTGTTGGTGTTATGTTTTGTTTTTTTTTTATTCTCCAGTTTGCTTAAAGTCATATAACTGTTTGCCGTTGTTGCCATTGTAGGTAGCGGTGTTATGTTTTACCCTCTAACACTTTGGCAACTGTGTAAAATAAACGCTCCGATACACACACACCCATTATTGCATCCACACCTAGACTCCTCATTCAAATGCCTATACAATAAACAAACACATGTTTTTTATTCAACACCACTAACAACAATAACACCAACACCGGCTTAATTTTTCAAGACTTCTTTAGAGCGTAAAGTTGATTTCATTGCATGTGTGAAGTAGAACAAAACCTGAAACAACAACAAGAATTCCACAGCAAAGAATTCAATTCACAACAACTTCTCAACAGTCTGCTGGTGGTGTATATTTTTCTCATTTATCGCAAGAGGTGCAAAATTACAGTTTTAAATAGAAAAAGAAATTAAAAAAAAAATTGCTGATTGAAGGGGTTGCTGATTGAGGGGTAATTTTTTGTTTAGTCTTGGGAAATTATTGGCTACTCTGTATGAAGACCAAGAGGTCTTGTAAAAAAGACACGGTAGTTTTCTTTAGATGTAAAATCTTGTATAAGTAGTATCTCTATAAGAAGGCCTGGAGGTTTTATTTAGGAATACCTTGTGGTCTTCTGTAAGAAGTCCTTGTAGCCTTTGTTGGAAGAACTTGTATCTTCTATAGAAAAACCTTGCGGCGTTCTATAGAAGAAACCTGTGATTTTATATAGGAAAAATTGTGGTATTTTTTACGAAGTCATTGTGGTGTTCGATTAAAAAACATTGTAGTATTTATTGTATTCTATAGAGATACCTTGCGGTTTTCTATAGAAAGCATTTGCGACTTTCTATGGGAAGATATTGTGTTCTATAATAGGAAGACTTGTAGCCTTCTATAGAAGACATGTGTTTTCTACAGAAATACCTTGTGGTCTTCTATTGGAAGACCTTGCGGTATTCTATAAGTAGACTTTGTGGTCTTTTATAGGAAAACCTTGTGGACTTCAACGTCTCATATAGGGAGTGTTTAGTTGAGGGAGGGGAAATCCATAGGCTAGACAAACGATAGCTCAGGATACCGTTTGTTGAGCAGTGGAGAGAGAAAAGAAACCAAAGAAAATAAAAACACAAGCAGTATCAGTTTTTAATATTAAAGATAAGTTGGTTTATTGGTTAATATATTTCTTTTCTCATACAACAAAGATTACCTTGTAATCTGGGGTGGCGACAGAGGCCTGTTACAACAAAGATTACCAATTGTAATCTGGAGTGGCGACAGAGGCCGGTTAGTACTAACGCGAGACGGTTGGTTAATACGCCACAAGTTAACTATGCAAAGGTTGGTCGACAAGTGAACGCAGAGGTTCTTGCAATCGCAGAGGATTGCAACGATCGCAGAGGATCTGAGTCGATTTATACTACTACATTTACATATTCCAATGAGAGAAAACTCAACAACCACCGCTCGTTAGCATCAACACTCTACGGTCTCCGCAGAGGGAACTTGCTGAGGTGATGCACGATGATGTCAATCAGCATCCGTGATCGACTGAGCTCGGGAAGATGAGTTGGAATGTATCAAACCTAAACAGGGAGCATTTGTGTTCTTCTATGGGAAAATCTTGTAGTTCTCTTTAGAAAGAACTTGGAATCATTTGGAAGACCTTGTTGTCTTTTAAGGAAGATCCTGTGGTTTTCTTTAGGAAGAAGAAAATAATTAATAATGACATCATAGAGGATGCTGATAGCCAAGATATTTCTGAATCGGAGACTCAGGAGGATGCAGAAACATCTCCGAGTCAACCTACAGAGGTCCTTAAATGTGTTATTTGTGTGCAGGAACCGAGAAATATTTTGCTTCAACCATGTAAACATTTCAAGATTTGTTCGTATTGTTTTGAAAAGTTAGATGCAAAGTCCAAAACAAATCAATCACCTTTACTTTGCCCTTATTGCAGACAAATTGTTGAAACAAATTTAAAAATTTATCAATAAAATTATGAATTATGAATAAAACTTTTATACCATATTTTTATACCCTATACCACAATGTGGAAAAGGGTATAATAAGTTTGTTTTCCCAAAAATTCATGTAACGCCGCGAAATATTCGTCGTAGACCCCTCATGTGGTATACCAAACTTCATATCTCGACGAGATAAAGCGATTTAGCGATGTGTGTCCGTCCGTCCGTCCGTCCGTCTGTCCGTCCATTAAAAATTGTAATCAAGCTAGAGGCCGCAATTATGGACCGATTGTCACGAAATTTAGTATGGAGGTCGGGTTTGGACCAGAATAGAACTGATTAGTTTTTGGCGATGATCGTGAAATGTTAAAGGGATGAAATGGACCAAAAACAAAATTTTTGCTCGATTTTGTAGCCGCTCTGTAGGTCGCAATAATAGTCCGATCGGCGCGAAATTTTAAACGTAGTTTTGGTTTGAGATGAAGAAGTAGCGTGCAAGTCAACGGTATGATCGGATAATATTTAGCGGGTTAAATTGATCAAAACTTTTGTGTGAAAATTGGTAAAATTTCTAATGCACATCTTATAACAGCTAGCCCGGAAAGCTAGTGCACAGGGATAGTGGTATAGGGTATCACATGGTCGGCCCCGTCCGACTATAGTCTGTTCTTACTTGTTTTATTATACACTACACCACTATGTGGGTAAGTTGGTTTTGGCCAAAAAGTTTGTAACGCATCGAAATAATGGTCGTAGACCCATACTTATATATACCAAAATGAATGTCTCGACGAGCTGAGTCGATCTGGCTATGTGTGTCCGTCCGTCAGTCCGTCCGTCTGTCCGTCTGTCCATCTAAACCTTGTAATCACGCTGCAGGTCGCAATTTTGATCGGATCGTCGCGAAATTTTGGATGTTGATGGGGGTCCCGGAGGGGAAGAAGCCTATTGATTGTGGTGATGGTCGGATAATATTTAGGGGTCGGAATGGGCAAAAAACTTATGTGGATAAAAAGACAACGTTTTTTTCCGAAGCGAATATCTTAGCTTCTATACGGGGTATACCAAAACCAGAACCTGGCCATGAAAGTAGAAAATATCACCTTTCTAATGATGTAAAGTAGGTTCTCGTAGGTGATCAAACAACGAAGATATCACAATAGTCGCAAATAAAACCCAAATTTTCATTTTTGCGATTTTAATTATAATGACGATTATCACAGCTTTGGTTGGGAACTTTCCAAAAGCAAAGCCTGGCTATGAAAGTAGAAGATCCCATCTTTACAATAATGTAAACTAGGTCTGCGTAGGTGACCAAATAACGGAGATTTCGCAATAGTCGGTAATACATCCCATTTTCCGCTTTTTTGGAAAACACGCTACAGGTCGCAATTTTGATCGGATCGTCACGAAATTTTGAGGGTTAATGAGGGTCACACAGATAAAGAAGCCTATTGATTTTGGTGATGGTCGTATAATATTTAGGGGTCGTAATGGGCAAAAAACTTATTTGGAGAAAAATACAACGTTTTTTTCCTAAGCGAATATCTCAGCTTCAATATGCGGTATACCAAAAGCAGAACCTGGCCATGAAAGTAGAAAATATCACCTTTCTAATTATGTAAAGTAGGTTCTCGTAGGCGATCAAACAACGAATATATCGCAATAGCCGTTAATAGAACCCAACTTTTTATTTTTGCGATTTTAATAATAATGACGAATACCACAGCTTCGGTTGGGGATCTTCCAAAAACAAAGTCCGACTATGAAAGTAGAAAATCCCATCTTTACAATGATGCAAAATAGGTTGGCGTAGGTGGCCACATAACGGAGATATCACAATAGTCGGCAATACATCCCATTTTTTCATTTTTTTTTTTTTGTAATCACGCTACAGGTCGCAATTTTGATCGGATCGTCACCAAATTTTGGGGGTTAATGGGGATCCTACAGAGAAAGAATCCTATTGATTTTGGTGATGGTCGGATAATATTTATGGGTCGGAATGGGAATAAACTTATTTGGAGAAAAAGTCAACGTTTTATTTCAAAGCGAATATCTCCGCTTCTAAAAGGGGTATATCAAAAGCAAAACCTGCTAATGAAAGTAGAAAATATCACCTTTACAACGATGTGAAGTAGGTTGTCATAGGTGGTCGAACAACAGAGATATCACAATAGTCGGTAATTAATTTTTGTGCAATCACACTACGAAATTTTGATCGGATCCTCACGAAATTTTGGGGGTTGATGGGGGTCTAACAGAGAAAGAAGCCTATTGATGGTTGGCATACATCCCACTTTTCCATTTTTTATTTGGGTTGTACTGTCGATGCACTTAAATGCGTTTCAAAAAAATTGACCTGTGTTAATGAAGACATTCAGAGCAAAGGCGCTAACCTATCCCAATTTTAATATTTTGCATTTTATTAGTCAAAAGCTTATGAACAGGGGTAGTGGTGTAGGGTATCACATAGTCGGCCCCGACCCGACTATAGCCTTGACTCACTTGTTTTTAAAGTGTAATAAGGTACATGGACATTATGGCATTTGAAAAAGTGTCACAATTATGACATTATGACCCTGGACGTTATGACATGCCACCGAAAAATCTAAAATCTTAAAAAACGTATTGTCTCCCATAGGAATACTTGGAGAATATTAGTGGTCTTCTATAGGAAAATCTTGTGGTCTTCTATAGGAACGCCCAATGTTTGTCTTTAGGAAGAACTTGAGCTCTTCTGTTGGAAGATCTGCTGATGTTCTCTAGGAAGATCAGTGGTCTTCTGTTAGATCTGGTGATGTTCTTCAGGAAGATGAGTGGTCTTCTATAGAAAAACCTCATTGTCTTCCGTAGGGTGACATTGTGCTTTTCCATAGGAAACCCTTGTGTTCTTCCATAGGAATACCTTGAGCTCTTTTAAATGAATATCTTGTGGTCTTCTATAAGTAACCCTTGTGGTCTTCTGCAAGACGACATTGTAGTCTTCTGTTGGAATACTGTGTGGACTTCAAAAAGAAAGCCTTATTATTGCCATATATGAATACCTTGTGGTCCGCTGTAGGTAGACCTTGTGTTTTTTAAGAAAATCTCGTAGTCTTCTGTTAGAAGATATAGTGATGTTCTACAAGACAATTAAAAAAGTATTAGTCGGCTTTGCCGACAGAGATATACCCTCAGGCAATTTGAATTGATACTTTCATCTACGGACAGATCGACACAATTGTTGAACTTTTGTAGGGGAGGTACCATAAGGAGAAGATCGATATCGGCCATTTTAAAAGTTAAACTAAATTTGGACAACATATTAGGAGATCAAACGTTTGGATCAATTTGGTTGCCCCGTTCAAGGGATATCGTGCATACCATTTTAGTGACATTTTTTAAATATTGGAGGTAAGTACAGGAAATTGTTGCCAATCTTCGCACTATGAGCCCAATGGTAAGTTTCTGGGGCAAAAGTCTATTTTCAAGTCATATATTTGAATAAAATAGTATCGGGATTAGATTCTCAACACTTTGGACCACTTAAAGAGAAAAACATTTCAGCCTGGCAACGCTTCATGATGGCACACCGGGCTGTCAGATAGCTAAAATGTGCCTCATCGAAATAATGTTTTTAGACCCCAAATTTGTTTGAGTGAAATCCGTTTTAGACAATTTGGAGTTGATTTAGCAATGTCCGTCCGTCTGTCTTTTTGGCTGACTGGTGCGCCCGATAACTCTCGAACGGATGAGCCGATTTGGTCCAAAATTTTGGCCTTCGTAATACTTTGTCCAAACTTAGTTTAATTTCGAAGATGGGCTATATCGGTCCACTCCTTCAGGTACCTCCCCCACAAAAGTTCGAAATGCTCGAAAAATTTGTGCGCATGATAACTCTTGAAGGGAGCCATCTATAAATGTGGTTCCAATATAGACACAATCGGTTCACTCCTCCTAGACAAAATTTCGGAAAAGTTCAGTTTAGGACCTGATCTCGGATCGTTTTGATTTTTTCTGTGGCAACTTGTATTCGCTGCCTTCATTACGATAAAACAAGTTTCATCTGGGGCACGTCCATACCTCTTGAGAAAAGAGTCCGAAAGCTGTAAAAAACCCCTACGGCGCCATGTGTAGTGGTTGAAGCGCTCGATAACTCCCGAACGAATCGACCGATACGATCCAAAATTTAGATAGATAATTTCGGTCCACTCCTTTAGGTACATCTCACACAAAAGTTCACAACTTTCCGCTTATATGTTGCGCACGATTTGATCCATACTTTTCATATCGTAATATCTCTACGTGACATAGATCAGGTTTGAATATGGACTATATAGGGTCACTTCTTCGAGTATCTCCTACACAAAATTTGGGAAAAGTGGAGTTTGAGGCCTGCCATCGAATCGTTTTGCTTCTTTTTGTAACAATTTGTATTCGCTGCACCCATTACGACAGTACACATTTTTCCAGGGGCAAGTTCATTTTTTATGACAAAATGGTCCGAAAGCTGTAAAAAAACTTATAGCGTCATGTGTAGCGGCTGGGGCGCACGGTAATTCTCGAACGAATTAGCCGAATCGGTTCAAACTTTGGGCTTCGAATCCCTTTGATTTTTGTGTAACAACTTGTATTCGATTTCCCCTTTACGACGGTACTTGATTTTTCGGTGGCAAGTCCTTACTTATTGAGGTAATGGTCCAAACGCTCCAAAAAGGCTGGCGGCACCAACTGAACTGGGCAGTACGTAAGATAACCCTCAAATGGAAAACCCGATTTGGTCCAAACATTGTACGTCGTATTATATTGTGTCCGTTTAGTTCAAATCTGGTAATTCATTTTTAACACAGTTGCAGTTAACCAATCGAACTAAAACTTTGCACAGTTTTCACATTTGAATGGCAATACATGAATATAAGTCAAAACCAATATGGACCCATTTTTTCCTACCGCCCCATATAACGGAACCACCCGATTTCAGGTAATTTGAGAATTTTGTCTTCATTCTTAGCCCGAATTGGCTCTAACTTGGTATTTGGTGTTCCCAATGGTCCAGGAATTTCCCCAATAAAAATTGTGGACATAGGTCAAGGTATAGTATTGTCCCCATATAGCGGTACTATCCGATTTAATTCAAATCTGGTAACTCATTTTTAACACAGTTGCGTTTGGACGACAATACATGAATATGAAAC
This sequence comes from Musca autumnalis, assembly GCF_047663935.1. Lineage (NCBI taxonomy): Eukaryota > Metazoa > Arthropoda > Insecta > Diptera > Muscidae > Musca > Musca autumnalis. The sequence goes on from NW_027412088.1 coordinate 180,499,991, forward strand.
CAAAACTAATATGGGTCAATTTTTTCCTGTAGCCACCATATAACAGTATCACGTGATTTAAGATGTTTTGAGGATTTTGTTTTTTTTAGTCCGGCTGTAACATGGCATTTGGAGTTCCCAATTGTACAGAAACTTCCCCACAAAAAATTGTGGACATTGCACATAGGTTTCAATCAGGAAATTTTTGGCCAAAAACCTATTTTTGAAGTTTAAAAATTTTAATTTTTTTTGCACAGAATAATAAAAAACACATCAAGTCATCTGAAAATAATTAGTTTTTATACCCTCAGCCTTTAGGCTATGAAGGGTATATACACTTTCATACGGGCAAAATGTGCCTCATCGAAATTATGGTTTTAGACCCCAAGTATGTTTGGACGAAATGTGTTTCAGACAATTTGGAGTCGATTGAGCAAAGTCCGTCCGTCTGTCTGTCTGTCTGGCTGGCTGGAGCGCACGATAACTCTCGAAGGGATGAACCGATTCGGTGCAAATTTTGGCTTTCGTAATATTTTGTCCAAACTTAGTTTAAGTTCGAAGATGAGCTATATCGGTCCACTCCTTCCGGTACCTCCCCCACAAAAGTTCGAAAATGTTCGGAAAATTTGTACGCACGATAACTCTTGAAGGGTGTAACCGATTTGGTCCATACTTTGCCCATCGTGGAGCGTGTACCAGACTTAGATCAGGTTTTAATATGGACTCAATCGGTCCACTCCGTCGGGTACCTCCCACACAAAATTTTGGAAAAGTTCAGTTTAGGAACATCTCTCGAATCGCTTTGATTTTTGCTTTAGCAACTTGTATTCATTGCCCTCCATACGACGGTATAAGTTTCATCAGGGGCAAGTCCATACTTCCTGAGAAAATAGCCTGAAAGTTGCAAAAAACCCCTATTACACCGTGTGAGGAGGTTGGAGGGCAAAATAACTCTCGAACAGGTCTGCCGATTCGGTATAAAGTTTGGCCTTAGTAATATTTTGTCCAAACATAGTGTAAGTTCGAAGATAAGCCATATCGGTCCACTCCTTCAGGTACCTCCCCCACAAAAGTTCAAAAATGTTCGGAAAAATTGTGCGTACGATAACTCTTGAAGAGAGTGGCCGAATTGGTCCATACTTTACACATCCTAATATATCTACCAGATATAGATCAGGTTCAAATATGGACTATATTTGTCCACTCCATCCGGTACCTCCCACTCAAAATTTCGGATACATGTTCACTTTAAGACCTGCTTTCGAATCGCTTTGATTTTTGTTGAAGCAACTTGCATTGCTGCCTCAATTGCGATAGTAAAAGTTGTTTCAGGGGCAAGTTCATACTTCTTGAACAAACATCCCTGAAGTTCTAAAAAACCCCTATGGTACCATATGTAGTGGCTGGAGATTCTTTCTATTTAGTATCTCCTCCGCAAAATTTTGATATTAAATCCTAATCAACATTTTTGTCAGTTCAAAAGCCCAAAATTCTTAAAACTCCCTAAATACATGCGTTTTTTGGAAAAAAATTGTTTCAATATACACAGGCTGAGGGTATATATCTGTCGGCAAAGCCGACTGATACTTTTTTACTTGTTGTAAATAACGTTGGTATTCGTTGATTGGCGCAGTACCAAAGTTGACACTTTTTTATGTAAAAATAAAACAGACTTTGTGCTGTAAAATATACAATTTTTGTTGTATTGCGTCGCTGCATAAATATAAAGAAGTGGGACCAAAGTTATTATGAATCGGGAAGCTGTTAATGAGTACTTTCATAATATTTACAAAAAGAACGATGCAATTTGTAAAATTCGCGTAATAAAATCAATGTTTTTATATATATTAAAATTATTTTTTACAAATATTTTTTTTAAATAAACTTAAACATTTAAAAAAATGTCCAAATATGTCCACCTCCAAATCGAATTTGAAAGATAGCAGGGGTCTGTATTAATAAGATCAGAAGTGAAATCGTGCTCAAATTTGCCACAGTTAAAACAAAGTGGATTTTTCTATTTTAAGATGGGAGAATTTTTTTGTAAATACCTGTTGTGACTGTACGTAGTATCCAATTGAAATAGAACGGTAATACCCACATCTGTCAACCAATTTTCCTTAAAATTCATATTTAAGGGTTTCAGAGTGTAGAAAACAAGTATGTATATTTTTTTTTGAAAATAGGTCCATTTTTTGTCATAGCCCCCACATAAAAGTACCGTCCGATTTTAAATATTTTGTGGATTTTAGCGACACTTTATGACCGATTCGGCTGAAATTCGGTATTTTGACCTCTTGGAAGATATGAATCCTTCGTACCAAAAATTATTAACATAGGTCAATGTTTTGGTTTAGACCCCACACAACGGGATCACCCTGTTCAACAAATTTTGGCAGTTTTTGGTCATTTTGGTCGATAAAACGAAAGAATTGCTGTTTGTACGCATTTATTATAAATAATAATTAATTTCAATACAAAATGGACGTTGACATAGTTTTGGCCAGAAAATTTGGATTTGGTACCATTGTGCATTGGTCAGATTTTGGTGTAACCCCCATAAAACGATACAACCCGATTTCAGCCAGTTTAAAGTTTTTATCTACATTTTCGACCTAAATTGACTGTAATTTGGTTATGGACTTCACAGTGGTCAAAAAATGTATTTACTAAAACGTTAAAAATTAAATATAATTAAAAAAATTAAGTTTCAGTGTTTTATTTATAAATGCACTTAAAACTAGAAAATACTCTTCTAAGTATATTCTTCCACATGATGGAATCCCTCAAATAAAACGCTTGCCTTTAAATTAAAAACTGTGGCAAAATGAAACGGCAAGCGTTTTGTTTGAGCGATTCCATCATGTGGAAAAATATACTTATTGAGGCTAAGCGACAAATTATTTTCTAGTTTTAAGAGCATTTATAAATAAAACACTGAAACTTAATTTTTTTAATTAGCTTTTATTTGTATATTCGTTACAGAACACACAAAAACACAAAAAGACACACAGCAAACAAGGGTAAATGTCAAAAATGACTACTAAAATGCGACAAAATCGATTAGTTGTCAATGAGAGCCGTACCTTAAGTTTTCTGAGCAACATTTTTGCAGAACATTTCGAAGCTGAAAAACGCCATCTGGTGGTACTTTTTTAGCGGCTCTTAAAACAAGGGACGAAAAGGACAGTGAAGAAAGCGAGTTAGAAAGTCGAAGTGCTCTACGAAAATAATCCTCATTCGATTTGACTGCAGACAGGTAATCTCAAAAATAAGCTAAAGCAACAGTTAACAAAGATATAACGATAATTTCAGATGCCTTAGAGGATTTCTAGCAAAATCTTCATCACGCCATAACGTGGAATTTCGACTCACGGCGGATCTGTCCTTTGCGATTTTTAATATACTCACCTAGGGCTTTCATCTCCAAAAGCAATTATCTCTGCCATAAAATTTGTGTTCACAGTGTTATTTGTATTTTTTTTAAATTAGAACTTTTTAAAAAAAATGTCTCAAATTTGCACTTTCATCAAAAATCTGTTCATAGCTGCTTTTTATGCTACCTTAAAGACATCAATCATTCTTCATACTCTAATCAGTATGTTGATGGTTTCTGTCTGGTTACGAGTTTTCATTTTCCGGTTTATGTAGACGATTGTTTTTGTTGCTTTTACACTCTTCTGACTCTTCATCATATGTATGATGAGAGTCAAAACTGTCTGTCTTCGTGTGTCATTTTTAACCCTTTTCGTTAACATCTTTTGATAGATATGTTTTGAGAGATGCTTTAGCTTAACGTTTTTTGTTGTAATAGTTTTGTGGTATCTTCTGTTGGTGTTGGTTTGGTGCAACGACAACAAAGAAAACAGCGTGTAAGCCAATTGAAGAATATGTGTGGTGGATACAGCTTTTCCGTTTGTCAACTTTTCATTTTTTTCTTTGTTATGAAAGGGATATGACTGGTTTCCATATGGAAGTGAGTGATTTTGGTATTTTTTGTTGTTGCTGTGTGTTTGTCTTTATGTTTTCTTTATCTATTTGCCGTTGACACATGTATTCATACGGAAAACACTTTTGACAGCTGCCTGTAGTTGGAGAAATTGTCGTAAAGTTTTGTATTGCTTATTTGCTTTTCTTTTGTTGAATAATAGAGCAACATTTAAAAGTTTTATTAGAGATTGATATTATTGAAGGGCGAAGAGAAAGAAAACATGTTAGATAGAATAAGAAGATAGGAAAATTACAGAATGGAAATAAAGTACATATTTTTCAAATGCCAAGTAAATTGTTTTTAGAGATTTTTAGAAAATAACTGAGTAACAGACGTATCTCGATTTAGTGGATTTTTCATATAGCATTTTCTTACAAACACACATTTCCCATGAACTGCCCTAGGGGAAATTTTTCTCATAGCAATGAATGCAGCCCAATTCATATATGCTGTAAGATATAGAACCCCCTATTTATACTCAAAATTACATACGTTTTATCCCAGTGCGTATACGTATTACAAAATAGTTTCCTACATATTTATCATACGCATACCGATACTTTCAAACCCAATGTCACCTAAAACTAATTGTTTACAGTCATTTATCTTCTACAAAAATCATAATTCAATTTCGATAACACTCTGTCGAACATGAAAGGCTTTTCATGTTGAATATTTGTTCGAGTTTTTTTTTCTACTTATTTCGAAATGAAGATTAATGATGATATTCCCATTTTTTTATGAACACCACTGCCAATATTCTACAAAACCAAAGAGGTGTCATAAAAAAGGCAAACAAATTTTATTAGAATGTAGAATAAATCTCAAAGGGAAAGGGGTTGTTCGTAACATAAACTTATATGATATATTCATTAGGGTATTGTTTTTTCTTTGAATACATCTTAAATGGAAGTGGAAGGGCAATCCAAGGGGAATTTTGTGGAAAATGTAGCCAATAAGGAAACACAATTTATTATCCTGTAATAGAACAAGTTCATAATCATAAAATGTCGAATGAAATGTCGGAGTGTATTCTATTAAAGATATATAAATATTAATATGGTTGACGTAGTGGCCTTGACCGGCTTTAACAATGCAAAACCCAGGACATATATTGGTCTCTCTTTCACCTAAAGTGCACACTGACCTGTCCGTCGTGTAACCTGGGGAGCTGTGTTTAACACCCATAAACGTAGTAAGCTAACATATGTCGGCGTTCATTCATAAGAACGTCAAAAACTTGGGTTGGCCGTTTGGCTGTAGCCTATCCTCTATAAAAAAAAACAAGGAAAAAGAAAAACAAACCTCTCTGAAATTGAAAACTCCCACAAACGTTTTAAGGACCATGGTCTGCGAATCTACACCTGGAATGTTCGCACTCTTATGGAGAAGGTGCAGTTTATGTATTGGCAGAAGTACTTGAAAAATACAAGTTCGATATTACGGACGGTTTAAACGCTAATGCAACCTCCTCTTTGTGGTTCTCGAAGGTGACCAGTCATACATCTGGCCATCAGAAGCGCACAAGAGGAGAGTTGCTAAGTGAATGGGTGTTAGCGAGGGGCCTGGTGGTTTTGAATGAGCCCTCGGATCTGTATACCTTTGATGGTCCATCCGGTGTAAGCGACATTGACGTGACGGTTGCAAATGGAGCAGCAATGACGGCTTACCAGTTTAGTTGGCAGAATAGTAAAGACTGGGGTATTAGTGTCCATAGGCTCATTGATATTATGGTCACGCCACGGGGACGGACGCGGGCGACTGAGCGTTTCGGGGGTTGGATGGAACGAGACGTGAACTGGGCCATTATGCGAACTGTGTCAGGGAGGCAGCTATGCCATTAGCGGACTTCGGGGCACTGATTTTAGATGACCCGGTCAGCAAGTTGAATGAGTGGATGAGGAGCCTCAATGACTTACTCCTTGGCAGAAGCCGTCAGGTGAAGCCAAGTAAGGTCAAATGGTGGACCTGTGAGGGGAGTTGCGCGTCTGAGGAAGCGTTTCCATAGGGCAAGACGAACCAATGCGGAAGATCTAGCTCAGCGTAAAGCTGAGTTCCTTGCTCCTCTTAGGATGTACAAGGACGAGCTATTTAGGAGGAAAGAAGACGATTGGAGGAGATTTATACAGGACATTAGGGGTGATCCCTGGGGAAAGGTATACCGAGTGTGCCTACATGGTGGGTCTAAGCGTAAGGTTGACCTACAGGCGTTGCGTCTTGGCTCCGCGTCGACAGTAGGGATTTTGCTGGGGTCTTTCTTTCCAAGGTCGGAGACTCACTCACCTCCCCCGCTTGTGTGGGAGCTGGGTGAGCCTCCGGACTTAGAACGTAATGAAGTTGCGGACAGTATCTGCCGGATTAGAAGTAGAAAATCGCCACGTTTCGACGGTATGACTGGAAGGATGTATAAAGCCATCTGGAAGGTCATACCTGGGTATATTGAGTCCGTTCTTGGTGGTTGCATTAACCAGGGGTACTTCCCGCCTGCGTGGAAGGAAGCTCGCGTCGTGCTACTCAAGTCACCCGATCGGGTAAGGAGTAATACTCGCTCGTATCGGGGCATAAGCCTTCTTCCAGTGCTTGGAAAAGGGCCGCGGCGTGAGTCCCTCACCGCATCAGTTCGGCTTCGAGGGTAGAGGTACGGTGGACGCGTGGATGCACGTGCAGAACAGTCTGAGAGGGTCAAATGCCAAATATGTCTTAGGCATATTTTTCAGACTCGCTAAGCTGTCTGAGATCAGGTGTCGGAAGTTTGCTCTCTGGTCGAGTTATTTCAGTGAACGTAGGGCTTGTGTCGTGGGAGCCAATGAGACGGTCTTGACAGATGTGGAGCGAGGCTGTCCGCAGGGGTCTATCTGCGGTCCATTTATTTTGAACCTCATGATGGATTCTTTGCTGCGGGAGTTAGCGTCCAATTTCAAGACCTCTGCGTATGCTGATGATCTCCTCATCATGATCGAAGGTGAGACTCGTGTCGAACTGGAACGTCGTGCTGAGGAGGCCATGAGCATCGTGGGGGTCTGGAGTGACCGAGTGGGTGTTGAGGTATCTAGGGAGAATACTGAGTTAATGCTGCTGAAAGGCAGGTTAGCGCACAGTCGACCTCCCCACGTTGGATTTGGTGACCACGGCATACGGTATGTCAAGCAAGTCAAGTACCTTGGGATAAGGATGGCCGAGAGAATGAACTTCCTGTCGCACTTTGATCGTTTGAAGGACAAGTTAACTGCTGTTGCTGGTAGGGTTAGAAGGGTATTGCGGACCGACTGGGGTTTGAGCAGACGTTCCGTGCGCACCATATATGGTGGACTTTTTATTGCCTGTGCAACATATGGTGCACCTGTATGGTGTGCTGCAGCAGAGTCTGCTGTTGGGCGTAGGAAGCTCTTGTCGTGTCAACGAGTGGTCATGTTAGCATGTCTGTCAGTGTGTCGCACTGTATCTACTGACGCAATGTAGGTACTACTTGACGCCCTGCCCTTTGACCTGGCTGAAGCGTGGCTTATAACTGTCTGAGGATGACTGGCTCGGGCCTTCTGATTTGGTGGATGGGGAAGTTAGGCGGCGAAGTACAATCCTTCGGGAGCCTGCTACTGTTAGGTGGCGGACACGGTGGACGGACAGTGACAAAGGGAGAGTGACGTACGAATTTATTCGTGAAGCAACGTTCGTACTGGACCGCCCAGACTTTGGCTTTAGTATGAGTCTGGGATTCTTACTGACGGGGTATGGCTCTCTAAATGCATTTTTATATACAAGAAGCCTGTTCGGGACAGATTTATGTGGGTGTGGGGTGACTGAAGACTGGCGGCATATACTGACGGAATGCCGGTACTATGATGACATTAGAGATTTAGTCAATATGGGTATCATGTATGGTGGGGCGGGGTGGGATTTCAGTAGTGCACTTGAAGACAGACCGACTTTTAGTTGTTTAAGTAGGTTTGCACGTGAAATGTTTGTTAGGAGAAGGACTAGACTTAGTGGAGGTAATTCCTCCACATAGTCATCTCTACAGTTGGGCGTGTTGGTGTTGGAGGAGAGTTGGAGGAGTTGGTGTTGGTGCGGCATCGTTTTTACTGGTGTGGATGTCGTGCCGGTCATCCGTGAGGGTGATTTCGTCCATTGTTTGTGTTGTGTTGTCCGTTGCCGCGGTCCCTGTGGGCCCATTGTGCAGTCTGTGAGGACAGCATGTTAATTGTTTGTGGTCCTGTGTTTTGTGTTTTTCGCTGGATGATTTGAAGGAGGTCACCAGTCCGGGGCTGTTTGGAGTCCAACTGGTAGTGGTCATTGGCCACGAAGCCTGACCGGAGGCTATATTGTGGTACGGCGGGTGCTAGGTGTTTCTGTGCGGGGGCGTTGTTAGACGCATTGTATTCACCCGGTGTTAAGAGCACTGTGGGGTAGGCTGCATGGCAGGTACCCACATTAAACACCACGACATTTTACGGACGTTAAAACATTTGGTCTCCAGCTTAACCCCAGTGAATGAAAGACTTTATTCTCCCGCTGAAGACAAGAACGAACAGACCAAAGCTATATTTTGTGAGCGCTTAGAAGAAACATGTGACCATTGTCGTTCCCATGACATTACAATTATTCTAGGCGGTTTTAATTCCAACAGCCGGGAAAATCAATCTCCACAGCGAAATATCTGAGAATAGATTGATAGACTTCGCAGCGCCAAAAACATGGTAGTTAGCAGTACAAGATTTAAGCAATAAGACTTCAGGTCTTCAGTGGACCACAAAAGGTCTTTTGAGGTTTTTATGGAATACAAACATTTCTTGAAGTATTTTATGGACTACAAAAGACCTTTTGAGGTGTTTTATTTAATAAAAAAGATCTCTCGTGGCCTTCTATGAACTACAACAACTTTTTAATGTATTTAGAAAAGAACTGTTGAGGCCTATTATGGAATACAAAAGACCACTTGAGGTCTTTTATGGACTACAAAATACGACTGGAGGTCTATGGCATATGGAAGACCACTCGGCGTCTTCTGTAGACCTCTTGAGTGCTTCTTTGAGATACAGATGTCTTCTTGTGTTCTTCTTTGGGCCAAAGAAGGCCTCTTGATATTTTTATGGACTACTTAAGATTTCTTGAGGTCTTCCCAATGACTACAAGAGATCTCTTGTTATCTTCTGTGGGATACAAACGACAATTTGAGGTGTCTTATGGAATACAAGAGACATCTTGAAGTCTTCTAATGGTCTCTTGGTATCTTCTAGGGACAACAAAATACATCTTGAGGTCTGTTATGGACTACAAGAAAATACTGAAGTTCTTCTATAGACTAAAAAAGCCCCTTGAGAGAGGGCTATCGGCTGGAAAGGAGATACGACTTGTAGAAAAGAGAGAGACATGGAAAATCTTGAGCTAGAATGAACTCCGAAAATTCTACCAAAGAGTGAAATATCAAATTGATGGGTTTGGTACAGCCACATCCTCCTGTAGTGGAGACCAAGAAGGAAATTGATACAGATAGTGTGCTCGGGATATGGAAAGGACATCTTTTTCCAAACTGTTGGTATCCATTGCTAGCGAAGACGACGAAAACACCTGTGGTATTTTCGGTGTCTGTGGCATTGAATGTCTACCGGCCGGCCAAGATGAGGTAAAGACAGCAATAAACCGGCCGAATAATAACACTGTACAACAAAATTGAACGTTTTTAAAAATTACAAGGAACCCCGCACAGATTATGAAAGAGGACCGAAAAAAAGAAGATACGTGTATCGGCGTTTTGAAAGTTTACGTCGGAAAGTAACCTAAGTAGGCGTGGCAAGTTCCGCCCATTTTGAACTATTCGACATCAGATTCCTTAGAATCATTGCATTTTAGGTATAAAGTGTCTTTGGCAATATTAATGATAACAATGCGGTGTATCTTTTTAACCCTCATGCGAGTCACTAAACGGGCCTTTTTGGTCCTTTTTCAAAAACGTTTGAAAACTCCTTTAAGATGTGATCGTATCAAATCAAAATATTCTACAAAATTATTTGTCATAAAATTTTACTATAGGTCCCCGAATACACAAAAACTCTAAATCGTACCTTAACGTTAGGAATCTGCTAAAAATAAAACCACATTTTAGGGTTAATGTTGTACTTTATCTGAGTTTATTAAGTTTTTTTTTCCCACAAAACCTAATTCTAGATAGAAGACGTCAAGGACAGAAATATTCTCCATCAAATTTTAATATATGTAGCCAAATAAATGAAATATGTATTTACAATATATATCAAAAAAATATATGCATCAAGTTTGCCAACAAAATACCCAAATATTTTTTGAACAAATTGGTTTTGTTCTTTTTTCGAGTTGATGCATGAAAGTAACATAAAATTTAGTTTTAGACGAAAGGTGTTAAAAGAAGAAATATTCTACACAAAATTTCACTCTAAGTCTCAGAACAAACTATATATCTAAGTAAAATACTTTGTTAAGAAAATAATGTTACAAAATTAGATATTATAGGTAAAAATTATTTGATAAACTCCAACCCCCACTTCATGTATTTCGAAACGAAAATGTGTGCGCATGAAACACACCCAAACTTTAGTTTTGGAATCATTATTGCCATTGCTTTTGCTTCAAAACAAAAAACAACTTTGAAATGCACACTCAAATTTGGTAGTTTTTCTTGCGTATTCATTTTCTTATGTATGTCGATAAGAAAATGAATGCGCAAGAAAAACTACCAAATTTGAGTGTGTTTTTCAAATTTGTTTTTTGTTTTGAAGCAAAAGCAAAGGCAATAATGATTCCAAAACTAAAGTTTGGGTGTGTTTCGTGCGCACACATTTTCGTTTCGAAATACATAAACAGGGGGTTATTCCGTACTGAGTCAATATCTCCTAAAATACAATACTTTTTGGGGATTGTGCGAAAAGAAGTTATGTTCCAAATTAAATTTCATTACGAGTCTCTGAATGAAGGAAATTTGTAACTATAATATTTAACATCTCCAGAAGCTTTCGCTTTTTATATATGATTTAGGACCATACTCGTATTCTACCGTTTTTATACATATTTTCGTTATCTGCGGTCACAAAATATATTTTATTAATGTTTTTAATAATAAAATCTTTCAGAAGATTATGCGTGTTCGATTCAAACCGTTTTTTTTTAATATCTCTGATGAATATATATAGGGAAAATATTGATAAGCCAGATCGGACTTTGTAGAATTACGTATTTTAGTAATATAAACTAAAATAACGTCAGCAGGATAAGTCATGGGTTCCTGATATTGTATTTGAAAATGCGGGGATATTCTACGGCTATTGTCCAGTGAATATATACGACATACGAGTCCTAACATCTTCTCCGATCATTTTTGAAATATATTGGAATTTCCCTGACAAACCGCTTACTTCGAGCAAAAATTTGTCAGTATTATAATGTAACTTCAAATGGTTACATTACACACAATTAAAATTGTGGGAGCCCTGTATATACCAGACTGTAACTCTGTTTTCTTACCATGGTTTTCTACCCATTGAAAATCCGAAATACCAAGTTACAGTCACTACTGTAGGCTAATCTTTTAAAAGACTTTGCAAGGAACACTATCATTGTACCTCCAATCTGAGAACTCCCTATACCTCTTCTAAGGGGGTTTTTAAAACGCACATCTATACCCACAATTCTCTGTAGGCATGTTTTATACCCATATCAAGTGCAAAATACGAAATTTCAGCCACTTCGGTGTGATAATGAGGCTAAAACCTCCAAAAAACAGAAAATCGGGATGCCCCGTTCTATAGGCGGTTCATCAAAACGTAGACGAATACCCACAAATTTCGGGGGAATGTTTTGTAGCCCCGAAAAAGACTAAATACTAAATTTTAGCCACTTCTGTGAGCTAATGAGGTTAAAACATTCAAAATACCGAAAATCGGGAGGTAACGTTCTATATGAAAACGTGGAACTGTGCTGATAAATTTTTGAGAGAAATCTTTGTAGCCCAAAGGATGACTAAATATCAAATTTCAGCCACATTGGTAGGATAATACAGCTGAGACCTTCAAAATACCGAAAATCGGGAGGTACCGTTCTATGGGGGCTATATCAAAACGTGTCGCTATAAACAAATTTTTGGTATAAATGTTTTATAGCCTCTAGAGACAAAAAGTTAAAAATTACAACCAATTCAGTGGTCAAATGGGATAAATATCTTAAAAATTCCTTAAAACGTCGACGCGTCAGTTTATGTTTGGGCTATATCAAAAGTGGCCCGTTTTCAATACGATACGTTCTATGTACATATGTACAATAGATTTTACCAAAATCTCAACCACCTACTTCGACCCGTTCGGAAACAAATGTGATTTCCACAAATGGATCGATATGGCTATATCGATGTAAAATTGCACGCAGATCAAGAATATATATACCCAGCAAAATGTTTGTAGCCAAAGAAGTAGATGAATCGTGAGTGCAAGTGATTTCGGGTGACGGGGATGGAAGATACCAAGGAACGGTCCTGACCGGTCTTAACATGGCAAAGCCCAGAATTTATCTTGGTCCCTCTTTCATCTCAAGTGGACACTGACCTCCCCGTGGTGTCACCTGGGGAACTGCCTTTAACACCCGTTAAAGGTAGTAAGCTATTATGTGCCGCGCGTTCACCCATAATAACGTTAAAAACTTGGGTTTGGGCATCGGGTTAGTAAAGTTGACGAACCCCGCAAACGTTTTAAGGGCCATGATCTGCGGATCTGAACCTGGAATGTTCGCACTCTTTATGGAGAAGGTGCAGTCTTCGCATTGGCAGACGTACTTGAACAGTACAAGGCCGATATTACTGCCATACAGGAAATACGATGGATTGGGAAAGGCGTCACAACAACACCTAAACGTGATGCACTGTATTATAGCTGCCATGACACAAAGCATGAGGTGGCTAAAAAATTTGGTATCCAGCTTCACCCCAGTGAATGAAAGACTTGCTGCAATTCGAATAAAAGCTTAATTCTTTAACATCGGCTTTATTTGCGCTCACGCTCCCACTGAAGAAAAGGACGAACAGACCAAAGATATATTTTACGAGCGCTTAGAAGGAACATATGACCGTTGCCCTGCCCATGACATTAAAATCATTCTAGGCGATTTTAATGCCAAAATTGGAAAGGAGAATATCTTTGGCCCAACAGTCGGGAATGCCAGTCTCCACATCGAAACATCTGGTAATGGTATGAGGCTGATAGACGTTGCAGCTGCAAGAAAAATGGTAGTTAGCAGTACCAGATTTAATCATCTCGATATTCATAAGGGCACCTGGCTGTCTCCAGATCAAAGAACAAGAAATCAAATTGATCATGTTGTGATAGAGGGAAGACGATCGTTCCGAGGCGCAAACATTGATTCGGACCACTACCTTGTTGCAGCAAAGGTACGTACCAGTCTAAACGTTGCAAATAAAGCACGAACAGACACAACGCGGAAGTTGGACATCGATAGGCTGCAAACACAACAGATAGCCACAGCATATTCAACTCAACTAGCCCAATTGCTTAATGAGAGCACTCCTTGTTCCGACAACATAACAGCACAATGGCAAAATATTGACCACACCATGCAAACAGCCGCAAAATCCATTCTTGGATTCCAGAGACCTCCATAAAGGAATTTGTGGTATGATCAGGAGTGTCGTGCTGCTACCGAAGAGAAAAAATGTGGCATATAGAGCTACTTTACAATCAGTAGCAACGCGTAGCGCACGAGAGAGATATCAGGAGAAAAGGAGGGAAGATAAACGTCTTTTCCGCAAGATAAAGAGAGAAATGGAAAAGCGGGGGGTGTAAAAAAATCGAGATGTACAGGAGGCAGAATGAAGTCTACCAAAGAGTGAAACATCAAACAGATGGCTTTGATACAGGCACAACCTCCTTTAGAGACCAGCAAGGTTATCTGGTAACAGATACAGACAGCGTGCTCAGGATATGGAAGGAACATTTTTCCAATCTGCTGGTATCCAATAGTATCGAAGACGATGATACCACAGATCCAATCCCAGAAGATGGTATAGAATGTATACCACACGGCCAAGATGAGGTAAAAACAGCACTCAACCGGCTGAAGAATAATAAAGCAGCAGGGGCCGATGGCTTACCAGCCGAGCTGTTTAAAACCGGAGGCGACACGCTGATAAGGTGTATGCATCAGCTAGTTAGCACTATCTGGCAGGAAGAACCCGTACCCGAAGATTGGAAGACTTTATGCTCCAACTATAGGGGCACAAGTCTTCTCTCTATTGCCTATAAGGTAGTGTTAGGGATATTGTGCGAACGGCTAAAGCCAATGGTCAATGAAATAATTGGACCATACCAATGTGGATTTAGACCTGGCAAGTCCACCGTTGATCAGATATTTACCCTGCGGCAAATCCTTGAGAATATCCAAGATATACAGATCGACACATATCAACTTTTTGTCGATTATAAAGCAGCTTTCGACAGTCCCCTCCGATCAAAGGTATTCCAAGCATTGTCTGAATTTGGTATCCCCGCAAAGCTCATCCAGCTTTATAAGATGACTTTAAGTGACACTAGGTCATCAGTTCAAATTGGAAAGAACCTCTCCGAACAGTTCAGTACCAAAAGAGGTTTTAGACAAAGAGACAGCATTTCGTGTGACCTATTCAACATTTTGCTGGAAAAGTTAATACGAGATGCAAATATCAAAAGAAATGACACAATTTACACCAATAGCCACATGTTACTTGCTTATGCTGATGACATAGACATCATAGGACGATCAGTAAAGGAAGTAACTGATACCTTTAGGAAGGTCGCAGGAGAATCTGCGAAAGTGGGTCTTGCGGTAAACTGCGAAAATACCAAATTTATGGTGTCGGCGCGCAAAGCGTCCATAGAGATCGGACCAACTGTGGAAGTTGGTACCTACAATTTAGAGGTTGTTAAAGACTTTGTCTACATCGGCACTGCCATAAACACAACAAACAACATCAGTTGTGAAATAAGAAGAAGAATTGTATTGGCCAACAGATGCTACTATGGTTCAAATAAGCAATTTAAAACCAAAGCTACATCTCGTCAAAGAAAAATAACACTATCGATGTCGTATGAACCCCGAGCTATATCAGCTATACAAAGACATCAATATAGTTAAACGTATCGAGATGTAACGATTGCGTTGGCTAGGCCATATCAAAAGAATGAACGATGATGAACCCTCTTAAAAGGCGTATGAATACATGCCACATGGCGGCGCACGCAGAATCGGGAGGCCTAAACTTCGATGGAGCATAAAAGTGGATGAAGAAATGAAAAGGCGCGGTATTCCAAAAAGCGAAGCGAAAAACAGATAGAATTAGAGATCTTTTCTTAGTTCGGTCTATGGAACAAATGTTCTGTAATGGGCCAGCTAAGTAAGTGATTTCGGACTACATCTTTTTATACCCTCAACATATATGTTAACAAGGGTATATACACTTTCATACGGGCAAAGTGTGCCTCATCGAAATAATAATTTTAGACCCCAAGTATGTTTGGACGAAATGTGTTTCAGGCAATTTGGAGTTGATTTAGCCATGTCCGTCCGTCTGTCTGGCTGGAGCGCATGATAACTGTCGAACCGTAATATTTTGTCCAAACTTAGTTTAAGTTCGAAGATGGGTTATATCGGTCCACTCCCTCCGGTACCTCTCCCACAAGATTTCAATAATGTTCGGAAAAATTGTGCGCATGATAACTCTTGAAGGGAGTGACCGATTTGGTCCATACTTTACACATCATATTATATCTACCAAATATATATTAGGTTCGAATATGAACTATATTTGTCCACTCCTTCGGGTACCTCCCACACAAAATTTTGGATAAGTCCACTTTAAGATCTGCTCTGGAATCACTTTGATTTTTGTTGAAGCAACTTTCATTCGATGTCTCAATTACGACGGCAAAAGTTTTTTTCAGGGGCAAGTCCATACTTCTTTAGAAAACAGCCCAAAGGGTGTAAAAACCCTCTATGGCACCATGTAGTGGCTGGAGAGCACGACAAATCTCGAACCAAATACTGAGTTAATCCACACTTTGCATATCGTACTATTTCTTCGAATATTAGATGAAATTCGAAGAGGGTGCTTGTAGGTCCACTCCATCCGGTACCTCTTCCACAAAAATTCGAAACTATTTGCTAAAATGGTACGCGCCATATCTCATAAACAGAGGAACACGGTTGAGTTTCCGTTAGAGGATCCTTTGAAATTGTTTACCTAGTGGTCCTGTTTACAGCGATATCATGTTTTTCGTAGGCAAGTACATACTTCCTGATATAATGGTCCAAAACCTCTGAATTATATGGTGACCAACTGAAACGAGGGGAATGACCCCCAAAATAAGACCTACTTGCAAAATGGACTATGTTGGTTCATTCCTTTAGATGCCTTCCGCGCAAAACTTTTTGAGCTTCTAGCCAAATCCATACCTTGTCGCCAAACTTTTGAAAATTTTTGAAATATTAAGATACGTTTTTTGGGAAAAAAGTTTTTCAATCCACACAGGCTAAGGGTATATCTCCGTCGGCAAAGCCGACTGATCCTTTTTTAATTGTTATGTGAAAGAAGTCATGATGTCTACAAGAGCATGGAGCAGCGTGGATACAGTCCATTTTGATTCCACAGCAAACGTCTAGGATGCACTCCATTCGTCATCCACGGCACGTCTTTTGATTGAGTGCTGTTGATTGAATTTAGATACATTCTTAGGAAAGTGTTTTTAATCACTTTAAGCATGCAATAAAAATGCAAGTCATTAATAATATCCCCGAGTAAATAAAATGCATTTATTTGCAGAGCCGCTACAAAATCGAAAAAATGTTTTGTTTTTGGTCCATTTCACCCCCTAAATATTTTACGATCATCGCCAAGCACTAATCGATTTTATTCTGGTCGAAACCAGATTTGCAGACAAAATTTCGTGATTATTGGTTTATAATTGCGGCCTGTAGTTTGATTAAAATTTTTAATCAAACCACAAATCGCTTTGTCTCGTCGAGATATGGATTTTGGTATGCCACATGGGAGCTCTACGACAAATATTTCGTGGTGTTACATGAATTTTCGGAAAAAACTAACGTATAATAGCCTTTCCACATTTTGGTGTAGGGTATAAAAAATATTTCAATATCGCATTTACAGTTTATTTAGCTCTGATGATTGCCACAAAAAAAAATCCATGACTCAATTTCTGGTTAATATTTTTCCAATGAAAACCTTTAAGGCATTACACTCGATATCTACTCTTGTTCTCTCTCTTGAAAGGACTTAACTTTGTCATTTAAGACTACATTCAAAACATTTTGAAAGCTTCCTCAGGGACAGCAACTTGATACTGGCCTTCAACAATAAGATGTTATGCAAAACTAAATGCTATGTGTGGCCTAAATATTGATTTTCCCTAAAGGCAAACGACAAACAAACCCAGACACAAGCAGCCAAACACACATGAAGATACCACCGAAGAAATCATGCCAACACTCAAGTGTCGTATGTCATAACATCCTTACAGTCAGTCAGTATTTATGTCAACCTCCTCTATTGTGGCCTTGTTTTAAAGGATTTGCAAAAATGTTCATTTCCATTTTTTTTTTCAGTTTCTTCTCTCCATTTTGATTGTTTGCCACTTGATTTTGTTTCAATTCTTATTTTAGGTAGATTTGTGGTTTGTGTCAATTTTATCCAATGTCAATGTTTCACACACAACACACTCTCCCACACACATGTATGTGTAGGAACTACTGCTCTGTGTAAATATTCAATCCCCACAAGAATTCTAAAATCAATTGAACACATTTGTTTTTCCCTTTTCATTTTCATATCTTGTTATCGTCCAAATTTCTTTTAGGGTTTTGGCATTTGAACCATATGATGGAGAAATTTCGAGGAGAGGGTAAACATTTTCCAGGAACAAGAAATTTGCATAAAACAACATTTCATTGATTAATTCAATTTAGCACTTAGCTCAAGGGCTGTTAACAGAAAAAGAAAACAGAGATGAAGAGAAAACAAAGGAAGTTGACACAAAAGGGTTAAAACTACAAAACCAAAAAATTACTTAATTTGTGTGAGACAATGGATAAAAGGGAGTGGAAATTGATTGAGAAATAAAAATTGGTGAAAAGAATAGCGAACGTGTAAAGTCTTCTTGCAGAAGACCACAAGTTCTTTATTTAAGATGCCACAAGGTCTTCTTATAGAAGCAGCTCTCCTTAAAGTAGACCACCAGGACTTCTTAGAGAAGACCACGGGGTCGTCTTATAGAAGACCACCATACTTACTTACTTAGTTGATCCTCTACAGGGCATTTGCTCTATAGGCAGAAAAGATTTCTTTTCCTCTCTATTTGTTGCTGTATTTCTCCAAATTAGAATACAGCGATTTTTCGATCTCGTCGTCCACTTGTTTACTCCACTGAAGCCTTGGCCTTTCAGTTTTGTGTGTACCGCCATGCGACCTGTATTTATACCCCATTTTAGTCGGATCATCATCGCTCATTCTTATGACATAGCATATACAACGCAATCGTTGTATATCAATGTCGTTGTATGGGAGATACGGATCGTGGTTTATACGAAGTCGATATTCACCGACAACACATATTTGCCTGTAGATCTTTCAAATTATTTTTCTCTCAAACACACCAGACACTACCTTCCTTATCGGCTTGTGCAACTACCCACGCTTGGGAACCATGCATAAGCACTGGTAATATCAGTAATTTGTAGAGTGTTGTTTTTGTTTGACGAGATCTGACTTTGTTCTTAAACTGCATACTTATGCGGCGGTTTCGAGGTAGATGAAGACTTTATCTACATCAAAATTATAGGAACAAACTTACACTGTTGGTCCGAGTTCTATGGACACATTGCGTTTCGATGCCATCAACTTTGTCTTTTTGTCGTTTACTGTCAGACCCACTTTAGCAGATTTTCCTTCGACCTTCATAAAGGTATCAGTTATTTCCTTTATCGGCCCATGATATTAATATCGCCAGCGTAACCAGGTAACATGTGGCTAGAGGACTAATTTGTGTTGGTTGACATAGGCTTTAGACGTTCGCACAATATCCCTGACACTGCCTTATAAGCAATAGGGATAAGACTTATGGTACGGTATTCACCTTGAACGCATATTGGCCCGTAAATCTTTCGAAAAACTGGCTGTCTCCTTGTCCGAAACCACTTTTGGTACTGAACTATAGGGAGAGATTTTTTTCCTATCTTAACTGATGACCTGGTATCAGTTAAAATGGTTTTACAGAGCCAATTGAGCTTTGCGGAAATGCCAAATTCAGATATGGCATGGAATACCTTTGAACATAAGGTGCTGTCGAAGGCTGCTTTATAATCGACAACAAGATGGTAGGTGTCGATCTGCATCTATTGGGCGTTCTCCAGGATTTGCAGTAGGGTAAATATCTTTAATGGTGGATTAGCCAGGTCTACAGCCACATTGGGATGGCCCAATCATTTCGTTGACCATGGGCTTAGACGTTCCCACAAAATCCCTGACAGAAGGAGAAGACGCATGGCCCTTTAGTCGTACCTCCCATCTTATGGATGGGACAAAAAATGCTCAGGTTCTAATGGTCTAGAACGCGATCTTCCGGCCAGATGATGCTAACTAGCTAATGCATACACCTTATCAGCATGTCGACTCCAGTTTTGAACAGCTCGGCTCCTGCTGCCTTATTGTTTTTCAGCCAGTTTATTGCTGTTTCACCTCATCTTGGCGGGCCGGCCGGTACACATTAAATACCACCTTCTGGCATTGAATCTGTGGTATCTTCGTCGTATTGCTACTACTGGATACCAACTATTTGGAAAAATGCTCTTTCCTTACCTTGCTGGTCTCTACAGGAGGATATGCCTGTATCAAAGCCATCAGTTTCATGTTTCACTCTTTGGTCTAAAAGAAGTCTAACAGGTCTTTTACAGAGAATCTTATATTTTTTCTTATAGAAGACCTCCAAGTCTTCTTATAGAAGACCACCTGGTCTTTTATGGAAACACCTCAGGTCTTCTTGTAGAAGCCCACCTGGAAGACCACCATGTATTCTTATAGAAGTAAACCTAGTCTTCTTATATAAGTCCACCTGGTCTTCTCATAGAAGAACACCTAGTATTCTTATAGAAGATTACCAGATCTTCTTATAGAAGACAACCTAGTATTCTTATAGAAGACCGCCAGGTCTTCATATAGAAGACCACCTGGTCTTCTTATAGAAGAGCACTTGGTCTTTTTATAGAAGAGCACTTGGTCTTCTTATAGAAGAGCACCTGGTCTTCTTATAGAAGAGCACCTGGTCTTCTTATTGAAGACCACCAGGTCTTTTTATTGAAGACCACCAGGTCTTCTTAAAGAAGGCAACCTGGCCTTCTTATAGAAGACCACCTTTTCTTCTCATCGCCCACTTGGTCTTCTAATAGAAGAACACCTAGTATTCTTAAAGAAGACCACCAGGCCTTCTTATAGAAGACCATCTGGTCTTCTTATAGAAGAACACCTAGAATTCTTATAGAAGATCACCCGATCTTCTTATAGAAGCCCACTTGGTCTTCTTATAGAAGCCCACTTGGTCTTCTTGTAGAAGACCACCAGGTCTTCTTATAGAAGATCACCTGGTCTTCTTATAGAAGATCACCTGGTCTTCTTATAGAAGCCCACCTGGTCTTCTTATAGAAGAACAACTGTTCTTCTTATAGAAGCCCACCTGGTCTTCTTAAAGAAGACCACCTGGTCTTCTTATAGAACAGCAACTGTTCTTCTTATAGAAGCCCACCTGGTCTTCTTATAGAAGCCCATCTGGTCTTCTTGTAGAATACCACCAGGTCTTCTTGTAGAATACCACCACCACTTCTTATAGAAGATCACCTAGTATTCTTATAGAAGACCACAATTTCTTCTTATAGAAGATCACCTTGTCTTCTTATAGAAGCCCACCTGGTCTTCTTATAGAAGCCCACCTGGTCTTCTTATAGAAGCCCACCTGGTCTTTTTATAGAAGAACACCTAGTATTCTTAAAAAAGACCACCTGGCCTGGCCTTCTTGTAGAATACCATATGGTATTCTTATAGCAGACCACCAGGTCCTCTTATAGAAGATCATCAGGTCTTCTTATAGAAGACCACCTTAACTTCTTATAGAAGACCTTCATGTCTTCTTATTGAAGACCACCAGGTCTTCTTATAGTAGACCACCAGGTCTTCTTATAGAAGACCATTAGGTCTTCTTATAGAAGACCACTAGGTCTTCTTATAGAATACCACTCGGTCTTCTTATAGAAGACCACTCGGTCTTCTTATAGAAGACCACTAGGTCTTCTTATAGAAGCCCACCTGTCTTCTTATAGAAGACCACCTGTCTTCTTATAGAAGAACATCTGATCTTCTTATAGAAGACCACCTGGTTTTCGTATAGAAGACTACCTGGTCTTTTTATAGAAGGCCACCTTGTCTTCTTATAGAAGACCACCAGGTCTTCCTATAGAAAACCACCAGGTCTTCTTATAGAAGACCACTAGGTCTTCTTTTAGAAGCCCACCTGGTCTTCTTGCAAAAGACCACCAGGTCTTCTTATAGAAGACCACCTTGTCTTATTATAGAATACCACCAGGTCTTCTTATAGAATACCACCTGGTCTTCTTAAAGAGGACCACCTGGTCTTCTTATAGAAGTTCACTTGGTCCTCTTATAGAAGAGAACCTGGTCTTCTTATTGAAGATCACCAGATCTTCTTATTGAAGACAATCAGGTCTTTTTATAGAAGAAAACGTAGTATTCTTATAGAAGACAACCTGGTCTTCTTATGGAATATCGCGAGTTTTTCTCGTAGAAGACCACCGGGTCTTTTTACAGAAGACTGTTTATTCTTCTTATAGAAGACAACCAGGTCGACGACCTGTCAATTCCATTTTTTGTCCAGTCAAAAAGGCGCTGGTTAGATGTGTGAGAGTTAGAATTTTCATGACGCACAATAATTCGTAATCTCTTGTTCGGTTTTTGAATTTGTTAGAAAGATTTCAGGCAAACAAAATTTGGTGTACCACTAAAATTTGCCGAAAAAACAGGCGACTAGTGCTTTTCTAATGAACAACTTTCGTTGGATTTGGCTCGTCTTCGAAGACACACACCGTCGATTGCTGTTTTGTTTTGGGTTCATACGCGTGGATCCATAATTTATTACCTGTGACGATCTTATAAGCGTCCTCGTATTTTTTCAACATTTCTTTGCACAAATCGAAGAGAGCTTTTTAGAGCGATTGCCGACTTGTGCTGGATTCACCGAGAACAAACCTTTTTTTGCTGATAGGTGTTCATGAATAGTCGAATATATGCTGGTGGTAGAAATGCCCATGGATGGTCACATCTTGAATTATAAGTTCACGCACGGAATCAATGTGCTCTTGATCGAGCGATTGAGTTCAATAAAAAAAGTTGCTCACATTACTATAGGTATGATGGTGCTTGTCCTGATAAAGAGTTGCCCGCCCAATTTTGCTTAAGAGAGAAACAGCTTATTTTTAGCGATTTGAAATTGTGGTGGGTCCAGCAAGAACAAACCTTTTTTACGGACAGGTGTTCATGCAAGAAATGCCCAAGAATGCCTGTATCTCATAGTATGTCACTGTTTTCTGGCACAACGGCCGTTTTTGGACGACCCTCACGAGCTTCGTTTTTGAGCGAGCGACGGCCATGATTGAATTCATTATGCCAGTTTTACACAGTGGTAGAAGATGGTGCTTCATCGCTATACAAAGATTTAATTTCATCGATGCATTCTTGACGTGATAACCCACGTCGAAAGTTGTGAAAGATGATCTGACGTTTAGGCAAAAACGTGTCAAACCTTCAAATGGAAATGTCAAATGGCGCCTTACAGCAAGATGTGTTGCTAAAGCCAGAAGCTTTTCTAGTAGCCTTCGTACAAGCTCTTTTTAAAGATAACCACAAAGATTTTATAGAACACCTCAAGGTCCTATCATAGAAGACCACAAGGTCATCTTTCAGAAAAGGCCATCAGGTTTTTCCATACAAGGCCACCAGGTCTTTATATAGAAATCCATCATGAATTCTTATAGAAGACAGCCGAAACTCCTCTTATAGACGACAAACAAGTCCTTCATAAAGAGGAGCAATATGTTTTCTTATAGATTACTAACAGGTGTTCGAATAGAAGGCTATAAAATCTTCTTACAGAAACCCACAAGCCGATATAATAGAAGACTACAAGGTCTTCTAATAGAAGACAATAATGTCAACTTGTGCGAAAAAAAACTATAAATTCGAATCTTCCTTTTAAAAATATTGACATACTTCTTTAATTATAGCCTAGGTAGTCAATTAGTTTATGTTAGCCACCATTGCGTATGACTATTGTCAATAGTTATAGGTAACATTGCACCTTCAAATAACTTAACATGCGACATACATGTCATATTTCTGTATATGTCCCCTTTGGTACATGAAATATTCCTCTGAATTCACAAACAATTGTTTTGCCATATTTCGAAAAACTTCTATTAAAGAATTTCACTTCACATTCTACTGCCTTGAGTATCTCATTAAAATTTGTGTGTGGAACACTCTCATTAAAATATTTTTCGGGCTGCAAACTGTGCGATAAGAACCTGCAAAAAACAAAAGAAAATCAAAAAGTTTTGCATGCATTCTCTCTGTGTTTTCAGTTTTATCTGCAATTGTGAGTTCGTTAATGTTGGCATACGGTGTTCGTTGTGGGTAAGGCAAACTTTATTTCCTTAAGTGCACTAAAAGTAGAGCATAACAATGCGCACACACACACACTCAAACTCTCCAAGAATTTTACAAGACTTCTAGGCAGTTGCTTAAATGAACAAGAAGAGGAACATGTTCTTGCTATAATTTTTTTCGTTACGTTTTTGGAGCATTCATGTTCCAATTTTTTCTTAAATTTGTCAATGTCTGTGTTGATTAAGGTTGAAAAGTGAAAGTAGAAGTGAAATATTTTGGAAGTGGAAACATGGAAAATTATACAATCTTTTTTTAGATAAAGCGATATGAGCACATACTTACTTAGTTGGCCCATTACAGAACATTAGTTCCATAGACCGAACTAAGAAAAGATCTCCATTCCTCTCTATTTTTCGATTGACTTTTTGGAATACCGCGCCTTTTCATTCACTCATCATCCACTTGTATGCTCCATCGAAGCTTAGGCCTGCCGATTCTGCGTGCACCGCCATGAGGCATGTATTCATACGCCTTTTTAGCGGGTTCATCATCGCTCATTCTTATGATATGGCCTAGCCAACGCAATCGTTGAATCTCGATACGTTTAACTATATGCATGTCTTTGTATAGCTTATATAGGTCGTGGTTCATACGACGTCGATATTTACCGTCAACGCAAATCGGCCCGTAGATCTTTCGAAGAATTTTCCTCTCAAACACACCAAGCACTGTCTTATCTGCTTGTGCAAGTACCCATGCTTCGGCGCCATACATTAGCACGGGTAGTATCAGCGTTTTGTATAGTGTTATTTTTGTTTGACGAGATGTGGCTTTGTTTTTAAATTGCTTACTTAAACCATAGTAGCATCTGTTGGCCAATATAATTCTTCTTTTTATTTCACAACTGATGTTGTTTGTTGTGTTTATGGCAGTGCCGAGATAGACGAAGTCTTTAACTACCTCAAAATTATAGGTAATAACTTCCACAGTTGGTCCGAGCTCTATGGACGCTTTGCGCGTCGACACCATCAATTTGGTATTTTCGCCGTTTACCGCCAGACCCACTTTCGCAGATTCTGCTTCGACCTTCCTAAAGGTATCAGTTACTTCCTTTACTGATCGTCCCATGATGTCTATGTCATCAGCATAAGCAAGTAACATGTGGCTATTGGTGTAAATAGTGCCATTTCTTTTGATATTTGCATCTCGTATTACCTTTTCCACCAAAATGTTGAATAGGTCACACGAAAGGCTGTCTCCTTGTCTGAAACCTCTTTTGGTACAAAATTCTTCTGAGAGGTTCTTTCCAATTTTAACTGAGGACCTAGTATCAGTTAAAGTCATCCTACAATGCCGGATGAGCTTTGCGGGGATACCAAATTCAGACATTGCATGGAATACCTTTGATCGGAGGGGACGGTCGAATGCTGCTTTATAATCAACAAAAAGGTGATATGTGTCGATCTGCATCTCTTGGGTCTTCTCTAGGATTTGCCGCAGGGTAAATATCTGGTCAATGGTGGACTTGCCAGGTCTAAAGCCGCATTGGTATGATCCAATTATTTCGTTGACCATGGGCCTTTGTCGCACAATATTCCTGACACTATCTTATAGGCAATAGGGAGAAGACTTATGCCCCTATAGTTGGAGCATAAAGTTTTATCTCCTTTCTTATGGACGGGACACAGAATGCTCAGGTTCCAATCGTCGGGTACGCGTTCTTCCTGCCAAATGGTGCTAACTAGCTGATGCATACACCTTATCAGCGCGTCGCCTCCAGTTTTAAACAGCTCGGCAGGTAAGCCATCGGCACCTGCTGCTTTATTATTCTTCAGCCGGTTGATTGCTGTTTTTATCTCATCTTGGCCGGGCGGTATACGTTCTATACCATCTTCTGGGATTGGATCTGTGGTATCATCGTCTTCCCTACTATTGGATACCAGAAGATTGGAGAAATGTTCCTTCCATATCCTGAGCACGCTATCTGTATCTGTTACCAGAATACCTTGCTGGTCTCTACAGGAGGATGTGCCTGTACCAAAGCCACCTGTTTGATGTTTCACTCTTTGGTAGAATTTTCGGACTTCATTCTGGCTCCTATACATCTCGATTTTTTCGCACTCCCGCTTTTCCATTTCTCTCTTTTTCTTGCGGAAAAGACGTTTCTCTTCTCTCCTTTTCTCCCGATATCTCTCCCGTGCGCAACGCGTTGCTACTGATTGTAAAGGAGCTCTATATGCCGCATTTTTCTCTTCGGTAGCAGCACGACACTCCTGGTCATACCATGAATTCCTTTGTGGAGCTCTCTGGAATCCAAGTATAGATTTTGCGGCTGTTTGCATGGAGTGGGCAATATTTTGCCATTGTGTTGTTATGTTATCGGGACAAGGAGTGCTCGCGTTAAGCAATTGGGCTAGTTGAGTGGAATATGCTGTGACTATCTGTTGTGTTTGCAGCCTATCGATTTCTAACTTCCGTGTTGTGTCTGTTCGTGCTTTATTTGCAACGTTTAGACGGGTACGTACTTTTGCTGCAACAAGGTAGTGGTCCGAATCAATGTATGCGTTTCGGAACGATCGTACATCCAACACGCTCGATGAATGCCTTCCATCTATCACAACGTGATCAATTTGATTTCTTGTTTTCTGATCTGAGACAGCCAGGTGCCCTTATGAATATCGAGATGAATAAATCTGGTACTGCTAACTACCATGTTTTTTGCAGCTGCAAAGTCTATCAGCCTCATACCATTGTAAGATGTTTCACTGTGGAGACTGAATTTCCCGACTGTTGGGCCAAAGATATTCTCCTTTCCAATTTTGGCATTAAAATCGCCTAGAATGATTTTAATGTCATGGGCAGGGAAACGGTCATATGTTTCTTCTAAGCGCTCGTAAAATATATCTTTGGTCTGTACGTCCTTTTCTTCGGTGGGAGCATGAGCGCAAATAAAGCTGGGAGCATGAGATGAGCGCAGCAAGTCTTTCATTCACTGGAGTGAAGCTGGATACCAGATGTTTTAGTCTCCGACTAACTACAAATCCGCAACCAAACTCATGCTTTACGTCATGGCAGCTATAATACAGTGCGTCATCTTTAGGTGTTGTTGTGACGCCTCTCCCAATCCATCGTATTTCCTGTATGGCAGTAATATCGGCCTTGTACTTTTCAAGTACGTCAGCCAATGCGAAGACTGCACCTTCTCTATAAAGAGTGCGAACATTCCAGGTGCAGATTCGCAGATCATGGTCCTTAAAACGTTTGCGGGGTTCGTCAACTTCAGAGGGGGTTGTTTTTCTTTTCTTTCGTTTTTTCATAGTATGCTGTTTTTTCTAGGGGAGGGTTACTAACCCGACGCCCAAACCCAAGTTTTTAACGTTCTTATGGGAGAACGCGCGGCACATGTTAGCTCACTTCCTTTAACGGGTGTTAAAGGCAGTTCCCCAGGTGACACCACGGGAAGGTCAGTATCCACTTGAGATGAAAGAGGGACCAAGATAAATCCTGGGCTTTGCCATGTTAAAACCGGTCAGGACCGTAACTTGGTATCTTCCATCCCCTACGTCACCCATATGCGGCCACTGTGATGTATAATTTATGTCAATATTTATACGCATCAATGAAGTGAATAGCAGCTGGTAGCTATCACGAAAGTATTTTTGTTGGTTTAACCTGCCAAAGTCTAAATTTTTCTGGTCCCGTTTTCATCTCAAGTGGCCAATAGGTTCATTCAACTGTTAGTGGTATTACTTGAGGAGAAAGAAACCAAACAACGATGCATTCAATCCGCAACTCTTGTTCTTCTAAATGAAGGTATTTAAGAACTATTACACTTTCCTAAGTAAATATATAACTAGAGATGTTCACAAAGGCACATGGATGGCATTCGTGACCGATATCAAAAGACTCAACATTACATAAAGCCCTGAAGATCATAACCTCCTTATGATTGTCGGGCATTCTAGGAAAAATTCATTAATAACCTCAATTCTGTCTAAATTTCTTATACAATTTGGTATTTAAATATAAAATATTTGTCTTATTTATAAATTAGTTTATATACAAACAACAGTTTTATGGCACACTTACGTTACACATGACTGACTGTCTGACCAAACAAGAATCTTTAATTTTCATAATGACCATATTTTATGTCAAGAAAGATACACCACACACACATACATATGCATATTTATTTGTATGTCTGTGGTTTTGATTCTTGTTAACTTTGACTTGTGGTTTTTTTGTGCGTTGAAATGGAATGCTTTTTGAAAGGCATAATTGTCTGTAGTTTAAAAATAAACTTCAATCATGGAAACACAATTATACAAATTGCGGTTATATTTGCAACATGGAATTGCTAAAGAAACGAAAAAAAAGAAAATATATTAATATTTTAAATGTTTTTTTTTTTCATTTTGTTTTTAAGTTTCTCATATCTTGCGGAAAGATTTTGATTTGTACTAGATGGCTTCATTAAGAAATTAAAGTCACAAAAAGGAAAAATAAGAATTTATTCCTTTCCAGTACCCACATTTCACGTTCCTTTTGTCTATTTCGATCTTTATAGTCTGGAAAATTCATTCATTTAAGACAATATTAACATCCGTCGTATGTTTGTCGTCTGGGCGACCTTAAGTAAATTACAAAGATGCGTATCATCAACCAAATGGTGTCAAATCGTTAAATCAACATTATTCCAGACACTGTGGGAAATAATTATAAATAGGTCCGTGGATATGATGGCCTATGAAACACAGAAAGTTTAGGTGGGACACCAAATGATGAGTGAACTGTACATTTTAGGATATGTGGAGTATCCACAATAAAGCGTAGCTTTGTTGTTTGAGCTCTCCAGACACTACATATGGTGCCATAGGGGTTTTTTTTTACAATTTTCGGGCTGTTTTCTCAAGAATTATGAACTTGCCCCTGAAAAAAACTTTTACTGTCCTAATTGAGGCAGCGAATGCAAGTTGCTGCAACAGAAATCAAATTGATCCGAGAGCAGGTTTTAAAGTGAATTTCTCCAAAATTTTGTGTGGGAGGTACCCGAAGGAGTGGACAAATATAGTACATATTCGAACCTGATCTCTATGTGGTAGATATTTTAGGATGTGTATAGTATGGACCAAATCGGTCACTCCTAATATGGCGTATCTTCGAACTTAAACTAAACTTGCACAAAATATTACGAAGACCAAATTGTGGACCGAATCGGCAGATCCGTTCAAGAGTTATCTTGCGCTCCAACCACTACACACGGTGAACTCGTAATACGGGTTTTTGGTACCTTTCAGGCTGTTTTCTCAGGAAGATTGGGCTTGCCTATGATAAAACTTATACCGTCGCATAGGGGACCGTGAATACAAGTTGCTACAGCAAAAATCAAAGCGATTCGAGAGCAGGTCCTAAACTGAAATTTTCCGAAATTTTGTGTGGGAGGTACCCGAAGGAGTGGTCCGATTGAGTCCATCTAAGTCTGGTAGAAAGTTCACAATGTGCAAAGTATGGACCAAATCTGTAACTTTCTTTAAGAACTTTTGTGGGGGAGGTACCGGAAGGAGTGGACCGATATAACCCATCTTCGAACTTAAACTAAGTTTAGACAAAACGTTACAAAAGCCAAATTTTAGACCGAATCGGTTGATCCGTTCGAGAGTTATCGTGCGCTCCAGCCAGCCATCCAGACGGACGGTCGTGGCTGAAACACATTTCGTCCAAACATACTTGGGGCCTAAACCATTATTTCGATGAGGCACATTTTGCCCGTATGAAAGTGTATATACCATCGACAGCATAAATGCTGAGGGTGTAAAAACTGGATCGATATAGCCCAGATCAATACCAATCATCCTAGAAGTAATAAAAACTTTCGTGTAAAACAAGTAAAAAAAGTATCAGTCAGCTTTACTGACATATATATAAACTTAGCCTGTGTGAATTTTGGGCGTATGAACTTGCCGACGAAAATATGGATTTGGATTAAAGCTCAAAAGTTTTGCGGGGGAGATACCTAAAGGACCGACATAGTCCATTTTGGAAGTGGGTCTTATTTTGGGAGACACTCCTCTCGATAGATATCGCGCCCACCAGTCATTTCAGTGGGTCACCATATAATTTAGACTTTTGGACCTTTTTATTAGGGAACATGGACAAAAAACATATTATTGCTGTAAACTGGGACGCTCGGAGTACTTTCGATAAGAATTCAAAAGGATCCACGAACTGACCCTTAACCGCACTTAAGCAAAAATCCTGGACATTTGTGTGGGTGGTACCCTAAGCAGTGCACCGATAGGGCCCACATTTGAACACAAATTAAGTTTGGCATCAATATTTCAAGATCCAAAGTTTGGATCATTTCGGTAGCTCCGTTTATGAGATATTGCGCGTACCATTTTAGCGAATATTTTCGAACTTTTGTGGTGGAGGTACCGAAATAAGAGGACCTATAAGTACCACCTTCGAATTTTATCTAATATTCGAAGAAATTTTACGATATGCAAAGTGCAGACTAACGCAGTATTCGGTTCGAGTGTTGACGTGCGCACCAGCCACTACACATGCTGGCCGTAAGAGTTTGCACAGCTTTCGGATTATTTTCTCAAAAAGTGTGGACTTGCCACTGAAAAAACTTGTACCATCGTAATAGATTCGAGAGGAGGTCCAAACCTACTCTTTTCCTTTTGTGTGGGAGGTATCCGAAGGAGTTAACATATATAGTACATTTTCTAACCTGATCTATGTCTCGTAGAAATATTACGATGCCCGAAGTATGCACCAAATTGGTTACTGCCTTTGGGAGTTATAGAGCGCACCATTTTAGATGAAATTTTGAACTTTTGTGGGAAGGTACCCAAAGAACTGGACCGGGCAAAATATTAAATTTTAATTTCGGTTTATCCGTTCGATTGTTACAGAGCGCTCCATTCACAATACATTGTTTTTAGAGCTTTCAGGCCATTTTCTCAGGAAGTATGGACTTGCCCTGAAAAAACGTGCATGCTCGTAATGGCAGCAGCGAATAAAAGATGTTACAACAAAACTCAAAAGGATTCGAGAGAATCCACATTTTCGAAATTTGGTGTGGGAGGTACCTGAAGGAGTGTTTTTTTCTGGGGTTGAGGTAAGCTCAGTCGCTGCCAGGGTCGACCTAAGGACCCACAAACTTTAAGTAAAAAACACGAGTGTTTACAATTTCAATTTTTATTATAAAACTCTTGCTGTTTGATATTCGAACAATATGTGTGAGGAATGTGGATGTTATGTGTGTTTGATAACCAATGGATCTATGACAATCGCGTTGTTGTAACTGGCTCGATGGTGATCGGGTTTTAGATGTCGGCTCGATGGTAGTCGGGTTGTTGCCGTCGACTCGATGGTAATCGTGTATGTTTGCGTCGGCTCAGATGTATTCGGATGCAGTCGGCTATTCGGGTGACTGCCAACTCGGCAGTCGTCGGGTGTGTGGCTCGGCTCTATGGTGTTCGGGTTACTGTCTGCTCGTTGGCAATCGTCGGGTGTGTGGCTCGGCTCTGTAGTATTCGGGTTGCTGTCGGCTTGTCGGCTCGGGTGTTTAACTCTGCTCGGGTTGCTGTGGGGGAAGAGATCGTTTAATGGGAGCTTGCTAAGAGCATTGTGGTGGCTATGAGTTTGAGCTGGCTGAGAGCTGGGAGCGAGCTGAGCGCTTGCTATGGCTGGGAGCTTGCTTAGAGCTTGGAGCGTGCTAAGCGCTGAGAGCTTGCTATGAGCTTGGAGCTTGCTGAGAGCTTGCTAAGATCTGAGAGCTGGCCATGAGTTGGGAGCGTGTTAAGCGCTGAGAGCTTGCTATGAGCTGGAATCGTGCTAAGCACAGGATCGATTCGTGGCTAACTAGTATAGTAGACAGTGGATGAGCAAAACGTCTATTCGTACTTTGCCGGCTGGTGATCGACCACTTCGGTGAATAAAACTGAAACATACATTCGGGTGGTAACACGAGGTGGATGAGAATTATGGTAGAACATTAATTGTTGTTAAATACGTCGAAGTTTAATTTGTCCACCACTATGACGACCGGTTTTTTGTGCAGTGAGAGTTGATGGTAATGGCAGAGTGTAGGAATATATGAAACGGTCACGTTACAATGTCTGTCCTTCAAGAAATATAGTGCGGATAATTTTTACAAAAAATTGAACTTTTGTGGGGGAGGCACCTGAGGGAGTGGGCTTATATGGCCCATCTTCGAACATAAGCTATGTTTGGACAAAATATTACGAAAGCCAAATTTAGACTGAATCGGTTGATCCATTCGTCCTGCGCTCCAGCTTGCCACACAGACAGACGGATGGACGGACACGTCTTCTAGCTATGGAAGACCGTTTTAGGAGACTTCTTTAGAAGACCCCTTTAGGAGGTATTCTATCTATAGAAGACCCCTTTAGGAGGTCTTCTACCTTTAGAAGATCCCTTAGGATATCTTCTATCTATAGAAGACCTCTTTAGGATGTCTTCTATCTATAGAAGACCCCTTTAGGAGGTCTTCTATCTATAGAAGACACCTTTCGGAGGTCTTCTATTTATGGAAGACCGTTTTAGGAGACTTTTTTAGGTGGTCTTCTATCTATAGAAGACCTCTCTAGGAGGTCATCTATCTTCAGAAGACCCCTTTATGTGGTATTCTATATACAGAAGACCCATTTAGGAGGTCTTCTATATACAGAAGACCCCTTTAGGAGGTCTTCTATCTATAGGTCTATAGAATACCCCTTTAAGAGGTCTTCTATCTATAGAAGACACCTTTCGGAGGTCTTCTGTCTATGGAAGACCGTTTTAGGAGACTTCTTTAGGTGGTCTTATATCTATAGAAGACCTCTCTAGGAGGTAATTTATCTACTGAAGACCCCTTTAGGAGGTCATCTATCTACAGAAGACCCCTTTATGTGGTCTTCTATCTACAGAAGATCCCTTTAGGAGGTCTTCTATCTATAGAAGACCTCTCTAGGAGGTCTTCTATCTATATAAGGCCTCCTTAAGGAGGTCTTCTATCTAAAGAAGAATCCTTAAGGAGGCCTTCTTCTATATACGACCCCTTTGGGTGGACTTTTATCTGTCTATGGAAGACCCCTTTAGGAATTATTCTAGCTATACAAAACCCCGTTAGGAGGACTTCTAGCTGTAGAAAACCCCTTAAAGAGGACTTATATTATTGAAGACTCCTTTAGGCTGTCTTCTACCTATAAAAGACTCCTTAAGAAGGTATTCTATTTCAAGAAGACCCTTTAGTGAGGCCTTATATCTACAGAATACCCGTTTAGGAGACCTTCCAGCTACAAAAAACCCCTTTAGGAGGCCTATCTATAAAAGGTCCCTTAATGACGTATTCTATATATAGATTAATCATTTAGTAGGTCCTCTATATATAGAAGAAACCTTTAGGAAATCCTCTATCTATAGAACACCCACTTAGGCGGTTTTATATCTATAGAGGAGGTCTTCTCTGTATAGAAGAGGTTGTATATACAAAGAGTATCCCTTTAGGAGGTTTTCTAGAAATATCTAGCAATAGTTGAGCCTTCTGAAATGTCGTCTATCTATAGATGACCCCTTTGAGAGGTTTTATATCCACACAAGATCCCCTATTTATAGAACACCCTTTTAGGTTGATTTCTATCTATAGACGACCCCTGTAGAATGTCTTGTACATACAGAAGACCTTTTTAGGATTCTTTTACCTATAAAATACTTTTTTAGGAGGTCTTCTACACACTTTTAGGAGGTCTTTTATTTATAAGAGGCCCATTTAAGGGGTATTCTACCTATAGAAGACCCTTTTAGGACGTTTACTATCTTTTTAACACTCTTTTAAGAGGTCCTTACCTAGAGAAGACCCGTATAGAAGATCTTCAATCAATAAAAGACTCGCTTCGGAGATCTTTTTCATATGGAAGACCCATTTAGGAATTCTCCTCTCTATAGAAACGTCTTTTAGCTGGTCTTTTATCTATAGAAGTCTCTTTAAGGATTCCTTCTATCACCAGAAGATCCTTTAAGGAAATCTCCTATATATAGAAGATCCCCTTAGGAGACCTCGTACCTATTGAAGACCCCTTTAGGAGGTCTTCTATCTATAGAAGACCTTTTAACGAGGCCTTCCAGCTATAGAAGACCCCTTAAGGAGTCTTTTGTGTGTTGAAGACCCCTTTAGAATGTCTTCTTCGTATAGAAGACCCATTTAGGAAGTCTTCTATCCTAAGAAGACCACGTTTGTCATACATTTCCCACTGTTTGCACGATTGCCCGCCACGATTACCATCGTCTTACATATGTATAACTTTGAAATTGACATATGTATGCATGTATGTTTGTATGAGTAATGTCTGTTGGTTTGCTTTGTCGCCTTTTTGATGGATGATTGTTGTTGTTGTTGCTGTTTTGTGTGTGTTAATTTGTTTATGTGCAATTTTTATGCGGAATAAAAAGTCTTATGATCTTTGTTTTATTATGCATATGTAAATAAACATTATATACCTTCAGACATAAGTACATACATACAAATATATACAACAATATGTTGGGGACATATAATGGGGCTGTGCATAAATTTAAATGACACACAGAAGCCAATGTGACTTGTAGCTGAGTGTCGTCTATCAGTCGAGTGTGCGAATGTGTGTGTGAGTGTTGGTTTATAATGTTGAATTTATCATGTGTTAATTAGATTTTTATTATTTATGATATGAATATGTCGCAATGGTTTTATTGTCATAACGTTTGTTGTCTACTGCCACCTGGGGGGGATGAATAATTTTTATAACCGAAGGGTAGGAATAAAAAAACCTTTATAAAAGATATGAAAGTGGAATGGGAAAGGTGAATTGGATTAAAGGGAAACATAGAGGGGGAATGCCATAGGAGATTGACAACTCAAGGCTTGACGAAGTTGTTATTAAAGCAACTTTTTAAAGAAAAATATATTTTTTTTTTTCATTTTTATTTTTAAGAATATTTTTTAATGGATTAAATGGCATAACCTTATTTTCTCCTTCTACGAAAGGATTATCCTTTCTTGTTATTATAAATATTTAATTACATAATAAAATAATGCGCTTTAAAACAAGGAACTTAATTAAAAACACAAATTCCGAGAACTGAGAATACAAATCCACTCAAAGCAAGTGATTTCACAGTTCTTTTTTATTGTAAAACCTTAATGTGTGCATTTCTTTGCTTTTGAAGTGTGACAAGGAAAAAATTCTTTAGCAAAGTTCAAGTATGTCTTTTGCGGTTTTATACCAGCAGGAGACAAAAAAAAAACACAAAAATGTCATTGAAGTGCCTTTGCCGCTTGTCATGTGTCCTTAAGAATTTCTGTGTTATTTTTCATATAATTTTCAGCCTTTTCTCAGATGTGATTTCCATTTGATGCTTTAACTTGAAACAAAAGAGCAACACTAAGCAAAAGCCACCGCCCAACTCCCACACTGTCACAGCAACTTGAGTTCATAGATATGAATGTATTAAAAAAAAGTAAAACAAATATAAACAAAAGAATACAAGAAACGGATAAAGAACAACATGTAGTATCTGTTGCGAATGAAATTTGTTTATTACTTTTCAAAACAAAAGTTCTCTTGACAGTTTTATTAGTTTTTCTTTCTTACGAATTTTCATTTCAGTTTTATTATTTTCCTTTTTCTTCGTCTTCTTCTGTTGTCTCAGCAAGTGAGTGTGTGTCTGTCTTATTATAGCAATGTCTTCTAACATTCTCATTTGTTGTCAGCCACACACACATTTGCCAAAGCCATTCATATTCTCAACAATAGGAAAAAAATCTTGTAGGGAGGTCAGGGGGTCTTTGGGTGACTGAGGAAGATTAAGAATATCCCAAGGAAAAGGATTTTGATTTGGAAAAATAAATAAAACAAATAAGTGGAAAACTTAATTTGTAGTTTATTTTGTCTGTGGTTATATAAAAACCCAATAACATTGGGTTTCTCAACTAAATTATGTTCGAATTTTATAACCCTATATTATTGAAAAACATACATATCTTGAGTATTCTGTCACGTAAATTCATTCATAAAATTTACAAGCAACATAAGCTTAACAGGAGCGTAACCAAAACGTGGAGTTTTAAAGAATATTTTTTCAAGCATAAACACAACAACAAGCGTAGATTTTTGAAAAATATTTTATTCAAGGATCCTCACAACAACAACAATATTTTATTCAACAATAAGCGTGGATTTTTAAACAATATTTTTTCAAGCATACACACAACAATAAGCGTGGATTTTTAAACAATATTTTTTCAAGCATACACTCAACAATAAGCGTGGATTTTTAAACAATATTTTTTCAAGCATACACTCAACAATAAGCGTGGATTTTTAAACAATATTTTTTCAAGCATACACACAACAATAAGCGTGGATTTTTAAACAATATTTTTTCAAGCATACACACAACAATAAGCGTGGATTTTTAAACAATATTTTTTCAAGCATACACACAACAATAAGCGTGGATTTTTAAACAATATTTTTTCAAGCATACACACAACAATAAGCGTGGATTTTTAAACAATATTTTTTCAAGCATACACACAACAATAAGCGTGGATTTTTAAACAATATTTTTTCAAGCATACACACAACAATAAGCGTGGATTTTTAAACAATATTTTTTCAAGCATACACACAACAATAAGCGTGGATTTTTAAACAATATTTTTTCAAGCATACACACAACAATAAGCGTGGATTTTTAAACAATATTTTTTCAAGCATACACACAACAATAAGCGTGGATTTTTAAACAATATTTTTTCAAGCATACACACAACAATAAGCGTGGATTTTTAAACAATATTTTTTCAAGCATACACACAACAATAAGCGTGGATTTTTAAACAATATTTTTTCAAGCATACACACAACAATAAGCGTGGATTTTTAAACAATATTTTTTCAAGCATACACACAACAATAAGCGTGGATTTTTAAACAATATTTTTTCAAGCATACACACAACAATAAGCGTGGATTTTTAAACAATATTTTTTCAAGCATACACACAACAATAAGCGTGGATTTTTAAACAATATTTTTTCAAGCATACACACAACAATAAGCGTGGATTTTTAAACAATATTTTTTCAAGCATACACACAACAATAAGCGTGGATTTTTAAACAATATTTTTTCAAGCATACACACAACAATAAGCGTGGATTTTTAAACAATATTTTTTCAAGCATACACACAACAATAAGCGTGGATTTTTAAACAATATTTTTTCAAGCATACACACAACAATAAGCGTGGATTTTTAAACAATATTTTTTCAAGCATACACACAACAATAAGCGTGGATTTTTAAACAATATTTTTTCAAGCATACACACAACAATAAGCGTGGATTTTTAAACAATATTTTTTCAAGCATACACACAACAATAAGCGTGGATTTTTAAACAATATTTTTTCAAGCATACACACAACAATAAGCGTGGATTTTTAAACAATATTTTTTCAAGCATACACACAACAATAAGCGTGGATTTTTAAACAATATTTTTTCAAGCATACACACAACAATAAGCGTGGATTTTTAAACAATATTTTTTCAAGCATACACACAACAATAAGCGTGGATTTTTTAAACATATTTTTTCAGCATACACACAACAATAAGCGTGGATTTTTAAACAATATTTTTTCAAGCATACACACAACAATAAGCGTGATTTTTAAACAATATTTTTTCAAGCATACACACAACAATAAGCGTGGATTTTTAAACAATATTTTTTCAAGCATACACACAACAATAAGCGTGGATTTTTAAACAATATTTTTTCAAGCATACACACAACAATAAGCGTGGATTTTTAAACAATATTTTTTCAAGCATACACACAACAATAAGCGTGGATTTTTAAACAATATTTTTCAAGCATACACACAACAATAAGCGTGGATTTTTAAACAATATTTTTCAAGCATACACACAACAATAAGCGTGGATTTTTAAACAATATTTTTTCAAGCATACACACAACAATAAGCGTGGATTTTTAAACAATATTTTTTCAAGCATACACACAACAATAAGCGTGGATTTTTAAACAATATTTTTTCAAGCATACACACAACAATAAGCGTGGATTTTTAAACAATATTTTTTCAAGCATACACACAACAATAAGCGTGGATTTTAAACAATATTTTTTCAAGCATACACACAACAATAAGCGTGGATTTTTAAACAATATTTTTTCAAGCATACACACAACAATAAGCGTGGATTTTTAAACAATATTTTTTCAAGCATACACACAACAATAAGCGTGGATTTTTAAACAATATTTTTTCAAGCATACACACAACAATAAGCGTGGATTTTTAAACAATATTTTTTTCAAGCATACACACAACAATAAGCGTGGATTTTTAAACAATATTTTTTCAAGCATACACACAACAATAAGCGTGGATTTTAAACAATATTTTTTCAAGCATACACACAACAATAAGCGTGGATTTTTAAACAATATTTTTTCAAGCATACACACAACAATAAGCGTGGATTTAAACAATATTTTTTCAAGCATACACACAACAATAAGCGTGGATTTTTAAACAATATTTTTTCAAGCATACACACAACAATAAGCGTGGATTTTTAAACAATATTTTTCAAGCATACACACAACAATAAGCGTGGATTTTTAAACAATATTTTTTCAAGCATACACACAACAATAAGCGTGGATTTTTAACAATATTTTTTCAAGCATACACACAACAATAAGCGTGGATTTTTAAACAATATTTTTCAAGCATACACACAACAATAAGCGTGGATTTTAAACAATATTTTTTCAAGCATACACACAACAATAAGCGTGGATTTTTAAACAATATTTTTTCAAGCATACACACAACAATAAGCGTGGATTTTTAAACAATATTTTTTCAAGCATACACACAACAATAAGCGTGGATTTTTAAACAATATTTTTTCAAGCATACACACAACAATAAGCGTGGATTTTTAAACAATATTTTTTCAAGCATACACACAACAATAAGCGTGGATTTTTAAACAATATTTTTTCAAGCATACACACAACAATAAGCGTGGATTTTTAAACATATTTTTTCAAGCATACACACACAATAAGCGTGGATTTTTAAACAATATTTTTTCAAGCATACACACAACAATAAGCGTGGATTTTTAAACAATATTTTTTCAAGCATACACACAACAATAAGCGTGGATTTTTAAACAATATTTTTTCAAGCATACACACAACAATAAGCGTGGATTTTTAAACAATATTTTTTCAAGCATACACACAACAATAAGCGTGGATTTTAAACAATATTTTTTCAAGCATACACACAACAATAAGCGTGGATTTTTAAACAATATTTTTTCAAGCTTACACACAACAATAAGCGTGGATTTTTAAACAATATTTTTTCAAGCATACACACAACAATAAGCGGATTTTTAACAATATTTTTTCAAGCATACACACAACAATAAGCGTGGATTTTTAAACAATATTTTTTCAAGCATACACACAACAATAAGCGTGGATTTTTAAACAATATTTTTTCAAGCATACACACAACAATAAGCGTGGATTTTTAAACAATATTTTTTCAAGCATACACACAACAATAAGCGTGGATTTTTAAACAATATTTTTTCAAGCATACACACAACAATAAGCGTGGATTTTTAAACAATATTTTTTCAAGCATACACACAACAATAAGCGTGGATTTTTAAACAATATTTTTTCAAGCATACACCAACAATAAGCGTGGATTTTTAAACAATATTTTGCTAGCATCGACAGACTAACAAGAGTAGATTTTTCAACAATATTTTTTCTAGCATCCACTGACTAACAAGCGTGGATTTTTCTACAATATTTTTTCTAGCATCCACAGATCAAGAAGCGTGGATTTTTCAACAATATTTTTTCTAGCATCCACTGACTAACAAGCGTGGATTTTTCAATAACATTTTTTTCTAGAATCCACAGACCAACATGCGTGGATTTTTCAACAATATTTTTTTCTAGCATCCACAGATCAAGATGCGTGGATTTTTCAACAATGTTTTTTTTTCTTGCATCCACAGATCAAGAAGCGTGGATTTTTCCAGAGCGTGGATTTTCAACAATATTTTTTGTAACATCCACAGACCAACAAGCGTGGATTTTTCAACAATATTTTTTCAAGCATACACACAACAATAAGCGTGGATTTTTAAACAATATTTTGCTAGCATCGACAGACTAACAAGAGTAGATTTTTCAACAATATTTTTTCTAGCATCCACTGACTAACAAGCGTGGATTTTTCTACAATATTTTTTCTAGCATCCACAGACCAAGAAGCGTGGTTTTTCAACAATATTTTTTCTAGCATCTATTGAACAACAAGCGTGGATTTTTCAACAATATTTTTTCTAGCATCCACAGATCAAGAAGCGTGGATTTTTCAACAATATTTTTTCTAGCATCCACAGATCAAGAAGCGTGGATTTTTCAACAATATTTTTTCTAGCATCCACAAATCAAGAAGCGTGGATTTTTCAACAATATTTTTTCTAGCATCCACTGATCAAGAAGCGTGGATTTTTCAACAATATTTTTTCTAGCATCCACAGATCAAGAAGCGTGGATTTTTCAACAATATTTTTTCTAGCATCCACAGATCAAGAAGCGTGGATTTTTCAACAATATTTTTTCTAGCATCCACAGATCAAGAAGCGTGGATTTTTCAACAATATTTTTTCTAGCATCCACAGATCAAGAAGCGTGGATTTTTCAACAATATTTTTTCTAGCATCCACAGACCAACAAGCATGAAATTTTCAACAATATTTTTTCTAGCATCCACAGACCAACAAGAGTGAAATTTTCAACAATATTTTTTCTAGCATCCACAGACCAACAAGCGTGGATTTTCAACAATATTTTTTCTAGCATCCACAGATTAACAAGCGTGGATTTTCAACAATATTTTTTCTAGCATCCACAGACCAATAAGCGTGGATTTTTCAACAATATTTTCTAACATCCACATACCAATAAGCGTGGATTTTTCAACAATATTTTCTAACATCCACACAAAAACAAGTGTGGATTTTTAAACAATATTTTTTCAAGCATACACACAAAAACAAGTGTGGATTTTTAAACAGTATGTTTTCTGGGATCCACAGATCAAGAAGCGTGAAATTTTCAACAATATTTTTTATAATATCTAATGAACTACAAGTGTGAAATTATCAACAATATTTTTTCTAGCATCCACAGACCAAAAAGTGTGGATTTTTCAACAATATTTTTTCTAGCATCCACAGACCAATAAGCGTGGATTTTTCAACAATATTTTTTCTAGCATCCACTGACTAACAAGCGTGGATTTTTCAACAATATTTTTTCTAGCATCCACAGACCAACATGCGTGGATTTTTCAACAATATTTTTTTCTAGCATCCACAGATCAAGATGCGTGGATTTTTCAACAATGTTTTTTTTTCTTGCATCCACAGATCAAGAAGCGTGGATTTTTCCAGAGCGTGGATTTTCAACAATATTTTTTGTAACATCCACAGACCAACAAGCGTGGATTTTTCAACAATATTTTTTCAAGCATACACACAACAATAAGCGTGGATTTTTAAACAATATTTTGCTAGCATCGACAGACTAACAAGAGTAGATTTTTCAACAATATTTTTTCTAGCATCCACTGACTAACAAGCGTGGATTTTTCTACAATATTTTTTCTAGCATCCACAGACCAAGAAGCGTGGTTTTTCAACAATATTTTTTCTAGCATCTATTGAACAACAAGCGTGGATTTTTCAACAATATTTTTTCTAGCATCCACAGATCAAGAAGCGTGGATTTTTCAACAATATTTTTTCTAGCATCCACAGATCAAGAAGCGTGGATTTTTCAACAATATTTTTTCTAGCATCCACAAATCAAGAAGCGTGGATTTTTCAACAATATTTTTTCTAGCATCCACTGATCAAGAAGCGTGGATTGTTCAACAATATTTTTTCTAGCATCCACAGATCAAGAAGCGTGGATTTTTCAACAATATTTTTTCTAGCATCCACAGATCAAGAAGCGTGGATTTTTCAACAATATTTTTTCTAGCATCCACAGATCAAGAAGCGTGGATTTTTCAACAATATTTTTTCTAGCATCCACAGATCAAGAAGCGTGGATTTTTCAACAATATTTTTTCTAGCATCCACAGATCAAGAAGCGTGGATTTTTCAACAATATTTTTTCTAGCATCCACAGACCAACAAGCATGAAATTTTCAACAATATTTTTTCTAGCATCCACAGACCAACAAGAGTGAAATTTTCAACAATATTTTTTCTAGCATCCACAGACCAACAAGCGTGGATTTTCAACAATATTTTTTCTAGCATCCACAGATTAACAAGCGTGGATTTTCAACAATATTTTTTCTAGCATCCACAGACCAATAAGCGTGGATTTTTCAACAATATTTTCTAACATCCACATACCAATAAGCGTGGATTTTTCAACAATATTTTCTAACATCCACACAAAAACAAGTGTGGATTTTTAAACAATATTTTTTCAAGCATACACACAAAAACAAGTGTGGATTTTTAAACAGTATGTTTTCTGGGATCCACAGACCAATAAGCGTGGATTTTTCAACAATATTTTTTCTAGCATCCACAGACCAATAAGCGTGGATTTTTCAACAATATTTTTTCTAGCATCCACAGACCAATAAGCGTGGATTTTTCAACAATATTTTTTCTAGCATCCACAGACCAATAAGCGTGGATTTTTCAACAATATTTTTTCTAATATCCACAGACCAACAAGCGTGGATTTTTCAACAATATTTTTTCTAGCATCCACAGACCAACAAGTGTGGATTTTTCAACAATATTTTTCTAGCATCCACAGACCAACCAGCGTGGATTTTTCAACAATATTTCTTCTAGCATCTACTGTTCAACAAGCGTGAATTTTCAACAATATTTTTTCTAGCATCCACAGACCAACAAGCGTGAATTTTTCAACAATATTTTTTCTAGCATCACCAGACCAACAAGTGTGGATTTTTCAACAATATTTTTTCAGGCGTACACACAACAATAAGTGTGGGTTTTCCAACAGTTTTTTTTCTAGCATCTACAGACCAACAAGTGTGGATTTTTCAACAATATTTTTTCTAGCATCCACAGACCAATAAGCGTGGATTTTTCAACAATATTTTTTCTAGCATCCACAGACCAATAAGCGTGGATTTTTCAACAATATTTTTTCTAGCATCCACAGACCAAAAAGGGTAATTTTTCTAGCATCCACAGACCAAAAAGGGTAATTTTTCTAGCATCCACAGACCAACAAGCGTGGATTTTTCAACAATACTTTTTCTAGCATCCACAGACCAACAAGCGTGGATTTTTCAACAATACTTTTTCTATCATCCACAGACCAACAAGCGTGGATTTTTCAACAAGATTTTATCTAGCATCCACAGCGTGGATTTTTCAACAATATTTTTTCTAGCATCCACAGACCAATAAGCGTGGATTTTTCAACAATATTTTTCTAGCATCCACAGACCAACAAGCGTGGATTTTTCAACAAGATTTTATCTAGCATCCACAGCGTGGACTTTTCAACAATATTTTTTCTACCATCCACAGACCTAAAAGCGTGGATTATTCAACAATATTTTTTCTAGCATCCACAGACCAACAAGCGTGGATTTTTCAACAATATTTTTTCTAACATCTTTAGATCAAGAAGCGTAGATTTTTTCAAGAGCGTGGATTTTTCAACAATATTTTTTCTACCATCCACAGACCTAAAAGCGTGGATTATTCAACAATATTTTTTCTAGCATCCACAGACCAACAAGCGTGGATTTTTCAACAATATTTTTTCTAACATCTTTAGATCAAGAAGCGTAGATTTTTTCAAGAGCGTGGATTTTTCAACAATATTTTCTCTAGCATCCACACACCAACAAGCGTAGATTTTTCAACAATATTTTTTCTAGCATCCACAGACCAACAAGCGTGTATTTTCTACAATATTTTTTCTAGCATCCACAGACCAACAAGCGTGTATTTTCTACAATATGTTTTCAAAGATCCACAGATCAAGAAGCGTCGATTTTTCAACAATATTTTTTCTAGCATCCACAGACCAAGGTGGGTTCCTGAAAAAATGTTCTTTAAAAATACACAATTCCGTTAGCTCATCTCCTTGTGTTAACATAGCCACGTCTCTGTTTTTCAAAGAATGCCAAGGAAATACCTCAACTATAACTTAGCTGTCAATTTAACAAATACCTTATTCTTGTTCTTCTCCTTCTAAGTAGATATGTAGATGTTCATTTTTAGTATTTGTTGATATTATAGCTATTTTGTTCATTCTTTCTACTTGTATTTCCTGTTATTTTTATTGTATATCCATATTATGTGTCTGTGTGTGAATAGATGAAACACCTACGCATCTCCACCTTTACTAGCATGAAGTGCTCACTATAAATTTTCTTACAAAAAAAGACCAAATACAAAAAATAGCTTTCGATGTATTTTTATGAAAGTTACACTTAGTGTGTCACATGACATACCCTTGCTCCCCGAAAAATAGTTGATACATGGAATACCATTCCTTGCCTTCCCCATCGCTGCAAAGCCAATGATATTCACATACTTATGGTAAAATATTACTACTGTGTCTAAAGATATTCGTAATAGTTTGTGTATTTCTTTTTTTTTTTTTTTTTTGGTTTATGCATATCACGAATGGAATTTATAGTAAAACAATATCACAAAACTGAACGGGATGGATGTGTCAAAATGAATAACGAAGACAATGGAGTATATGAGGAAATATGGTGTAATTCTTGTGTATTTTTGTTGAACGAAAGAACTATAAAAATATGTTACACATTGAATGTCATGTGTGAATCGAAACAATTTCTAGTTGCAAATAACTTTGAGAAAAGCTACTACTACCATTGTTCAAAAGTCATTGTTGTCTTTTATTATTGTTCTTCTTTCAAATTGTACTTTGTATATTTAGTTTATAACTTGAAATAGATTGTTGACACTTTGGAC
This sequence comes from Musca autumnalis, assembly GCF_047663935.1. Classification (NCBI taxonomy): domain Eukaryota; kingdom Metazoa; phylum Arthropoda; class Insecta; order Diptera; family Muscidae; genus Musca; species Musca autumnalis. The sequence continues at coordinate 180,544,867 of NW_027412088.1, forward strand.
ATGTACTTGGTGCCTTTTTTGGAATTTGGTTGGGAGGAATGTGGGTTTTAATGACGATAATATCAATAAGGATGGCTTGTTGACAATATTTTTCAAGTACTATTAGACGAAGATATTTTAGGAAAAAAAAAACAAGTAAAAAAGGATCACTTGGAAACAGAAACATGGAGCTGCCCACGAAAAACATAATATCGGCTGTAACCAACCGACACGGGAGTGTAGAGAGGTTGGGAAGTATTTTTGAGAGCTACCCCTTGGCGCGGTGGCTAATACATTCACTCCACCTCCGGGTGTTTTTCCACTCAACCTTCGGGTGTTGTTCCACTCCACCTTCGGGTGTTGTTCCACTCCACCTTCTGGTGTTTTCCACTCCACCGTCGGGTGTTGTTCCATTCCACCTTCGGGTGTTGTTCCACTCCACCTTCGGGTGTTGTTCCACTCCACCTTCGGGTGTTGTTCCACTCCACCTTCGGGTGTTGTTCCACTCCACCTCCGGGTGTTGTTCCACTAGTCAGTACTCGTAGTATACTGTAGAGGTTAATTTAGAACTAACACTAACTAACAGCGACCCGAATAACCGAACCGAGTGCTGAACCACCGAGTGGCCGAACCCCTACAACACAAGAGTCGAGAACCCGAGCAACCATTCGAACACCGAGTGGCCGAACAGCTACAACACGAATCACCGAGTGGCCGAACCCCGAACACTGAATCACCGAGTGGCCGAACACATACGAACTCCAAGTGGACGCACATCTACTACACGAATCACCGAGTGTCCGAACACCGAATCACCGAACACATACGAACCCCGAGTAGCCGAACATCTACAACACGAATCACCGGGTTCCCGATTATCTTCAAATCGCCTACTACCGAACAGCGAATCATCGAGTCCCGATTATTTCAAATCGCCTACAACCGAACAGCGAATCACCGAATTCCTGATTATCTTCAGATCGCCTTAGTTTTACATCAATAAATATTCGATTTAAACCCCCGGGAAAGGGAGATTACTCGTATTATTATTCCGTAAGGTTTAGTGGGCCCTTATGGCGACCCTGGACATGACTAAGTCTGCCCCAGCCTACGACAAAACCACGCTACAACACCAAGCACTGCCTTATTTGCTTGTGCAAGTACCCAGGCTTCGGAGCCATACAACAGCACGGGTAGTATCAGTGTTTTGTAGAGCGTTATTCTTTGTTTGACGAGATGTGGCTTTGTTTTCAAACTGCTTACTTAAATCAAAGTAGCACCTGTTGGGCAATACAATTCTTCTTTTCATTTCACAACTGATGTCGTTTGTTGTGTTTACGGCGGTGCCGAGGTAGACGAAGTATTTTACAACCTTAAATTATAGGAACCAACGTCAACAGTTGGCCCGATCTCAATGGACGCATTGAGCGTCGACACCATCAACTTAGTCTTCCCGCCGTTTACCGCCAGACCCACTTTAGCAGATTCTCCTTCGACCTTCATAAAGATATCTGTTACTTCTTTTACTGATCGTCCCATGATGTCTATATCATCAGCATAAGCAAGTAACATTTGGCTATTGGTGTAGATTGTGCCACTTCTTTTGACGTTTGCCTCTCGAATAACCTTTTCCAGCAGGATGTTGACGAGATCACACGAGAGGCTGTCTCCTTACCTGAAACCTCTTTTGGTACAAAATTCTAGGAGGATTCTTTATAATCGGCAAAAAGGTGGGTGGGTCTTCTCCAGGATTTGCCGCAGGGTAAATATCTGGTCGATGGTGGACTTGCCAGGTCTAAAGCCGCATTCGTATGGTCCAATTATTTCGTTGACCACGGGCTTTAGTCGTACGGTTAATATCCCTGACACTATCTTGGAGCATAAAGTCTTATCTCCTTTCTTATGGCCTCTCGGTTTTAAACAGCTCGGCTGGTAGGCCATCAGCTCCTGCTGCCTTATTATTCTTCAGCCGGTTTATTGCTGTCTTAACCTCATCTTGGCCGGGTGGTATACATTCAATACCATCTTCTGGGATTGGATTTATGGTATCTTCTTCGACTTCGCTACTATTGGATACCAACAGTTTGGAAAATGCTCTTTCCATATCCTTAGCACACTATCTGTATCAGTTACCAGATTACCTTGCTGGTCTCTACAGGAGGATGTGCCACTTCCAAATCCATCAGTTCGATGTTTCCCTCTCTGGTAGAATTTTCGGACTTCATTCTGTCTACTGTACATCTCGATTTGTTCACACTCACGCTTTTCCATTTCTCTCTTTTTCCTGCGGAAAAGACGTTTCTCCTTTCTCCTTTCCTCCCGATACCTCTCTCGTGCACTACGCGTTACTCCTGGTCACACCATGGATTCCTTGGTGGAGGTCTCTGGTATCCAAGTACTGATTTTACGGCTGTTTGCATGGAGTGGGCAATGTTTTGCCATTGTCCTGATATGTTATCGGGACGAGGAGTGCTTTGATTAAGCAGTTGGGCCAGTTGAGTGGAATATGCTGTGGCTATCTGTTGTGATTGCAGCTTACCGATGTCCAACATCCGTGTTGTGTCTGTTCGCACTTGGTTGCTACGTTTAATCTGGTACGTACCTTTGCTGCAACAAGGTAGTGGTCCGACTCTATGTTTGCACCTCTGAACGATCGCCCATCCAACACGCTTGATGCATGTCTTCCATCTATCACAACGTGATCAATTTGATTTATTGTTCTTTGATCTGGCGACAGCCAGGTGCCCTTATAAATATCGAGATGCTTAAATCTGGTACTGCTAACTACCATGTTTCTTGCAGCTGCAAAGTCAGTCTATCAGCCTCATGCCATTGTCAGATGTTTCATTGTGGAGACTGAATTTCCCGACTGTTGGACCAAAGATATTCTCCTTTTCAATTTTGGCATTAAAATCGCCTAATATATATTTTAATGTCATGGGCAGGGCAACGGTCATAAGTTTCTTCTAAGCACTCGTAAAATATATCTTTTTTGTCAGTTCGTCCTTGTCTTCAGTGGGAGCATGAGCGCAAATAAAGCTGAGGTTGAAGAATTTAGCTTTTAATCGAATTGCAGCGAGTCTTTCATTCACTGGGGTGAAGCTGGAGAACCGATGTTTTAACCTCCGACCAACTACAAATCAGCAACCAAACTCATGCTTTGTGTCATGGCAGCTATAATACAGTGCGTCACCCTTAGGTGTTCTTGTGACGCCTTTCCCGTTCCATCGTATTTACTGTATGGCAGTAATGTCGGTCTTGTACTTTTCAAGTACATCTGCCAATGCGTAAACTGCACCTTCTCTATAAAGAGTGAGAACATTCCAGGCGCAGATTCACAGATCATGGTCCTTAAAACGTTTGCGGGGTTTGTCAACTTTAGAGGGGGTTGTTTGTCTTTTCTTTCGTTTTTTCAAACCCATCTTTTTAACGTTCTTATGGGTGAGAGCGCGGCACATGTTCACTACCTTTAACGGGTGTTAAAGACAGTTCCCCAGGTGACACCACGTGGAGGTCAGTGTTCACTTGAGATGAAAGAGGGACCAAGATAAATCCTGTGCTTTGTCATGTTAAAGCCGGTCAGGACCGTTCCTTGGTATCTTCCATCCCCTACGTCACCCAATGTTCTGGTATAACCCCCAGATTTTCGGTATTTTGAGGATTTTAGCTTCAATTTTTACCGAACTATCTGTAATTTAACAGTTAAGGTTCTTAGTGGTCACAAAATGTCTCCACCAAAAACTGTGAACACCGGCCCATGTTTTGTTATATCCCTCATACAATGGTACCTACCGATTTTTGGTACATTGAGGATTTTAGCTAAAATTTTTGACGGAACTGTCTTTAAAGGTGCCGATCGATGCATTCTTTACCATATTTAGCTAAAATAAAAATTATTCAGCCTTTTGGTCTTCTATAAGAAGACTTCGTGGTCTTCCATAAGAAGAATTCGTGGTCTTCTAGAAGAAGACTTCGTGGTCTTCTATAAGAAGACTGCGTGGTCTTCTATAAGAAGACTTCGTGGTCTTCTATAAGAAGACTACGTGGTCCTCTATAAGAAGACTTCGTGGTCTTCTATAAGAAGACTTCGTGGTCTTCTATAAGAAGACTTCGTGGTCTTCTATAAGAAGACTTCGTGGTCTTCTATAAGAACACTTCGTGGCCTTCTATAAGAAGACTTCGTGGTCTTCTATAAGAAGACTTCGTGGTCTTCTATAAGAAGACTTCGTGGTCTTCTATAAGAAGACTTCGTGGTCTTCTATAAGAAGACTTCGTGGTCTTCTATAAGAAGACTTCGTGGTCTTCTATAAGAGGACTTCGTGGTCTTCTATAAGAAGACTTCGTGGTCTTCTATAAGAAGACTTCGTGATCTTCTATAAGAAGACTTCGTGGTCTTCTATAAGAAGACTTCGTGGTCTTCTATAACAAGACTTCGTGGTATTCTATAATAAGACTTCGTGGTCTTCTAGAAGAAGACTTCCTTCCACCCTTGCCCAACTACTTAACCAAACCATGACTAGCTCACCAAACAACAAACTGCGGGTTTTTGTCTATTTCCATCATCTTCAAAAATATGCTAAACGCTGTTTGAGACTGACTGCTGTGATAGCTGTTTTGCGCTTCAAGTCGTTCGTTGAATATTCTGCTGATATGATGTTTGCAATGATAACAATGATTCAGCTGTGGTTGGCCCCTTACAATGGGGTAACACGACAAGGACAACAGCCTTTGCTAACACTGCATAACAACAGTGTTGCACATGTTATTTGTGTGCGCCATCATCATCAGCAGCTGGAGTAGCAGCAAATGCAGTAGCAGGAGTGTGTCACTGTCGCCATAGTCATAATCATCGTAGTTTTGTTGTTGTTCTTGTTGTTGGCGGTCTTTGTCATCATTGTAGCTACCCTAGTTGATGTGTGGCAATGGCATTCTTTCACCCTTTCTCTTTTGGCATTTCCTCTAGTCCTCATTCCCAGCAATTGTGTTGAAATAGAAAAACTAAATTGTTCCATTTCCCGCTTGCATTGTTTGTGGGTTACGGTTATTGTTGGTTTACTTCGTATTCTTCTGCCGATGCTTCTTCTTCGGTTCCTAGATTCATCTAGCCCCTGGTTATGTTCATAGATAGATAGAGGCTGGTTGGTTGGCTGGTTGGTTTGTTCCGTTTGTCTATTTTTTGATGACATTTCAAAACTAAATCGAGAAAGTGTGAGTGAACATCGAAATGAATGTCTATGCAGTGCATGATGAGAGCAAAAAAAAAGAGTCCAACTGCAATTTATGTTGATAAAACTGCATACAGATGGCATTTTCCGTGCCAATTGTTTGCATCAGCAGTTTAGATGGATGATAGTTGGCAAGGTTTGTCATAAGCAGTGGCTACGAGGAGAAAATAAATGCAGATATGTTGTCATATCTCGCTGTGATTGTAAACACCAAAATAAAGACCCACATTTTTGTGTGAAAGTCAACGATGATTCAAGGTCGCCTCGCCAGTGATGCTGTGACACAGTGCCAGGTTTTTCGTTTTCGTTTTTATTTTTCTCTCAATCAACTGGAAACATTGGTATTGAATATATTCAAGTGGTATAAGAGGTGTTCATTTGGTTTTTTAGATTTATTTCTTTTGCACAAAAAATTTAAATTTCAAGAGATATTAATTAGATGAATGATTGTTGGCAGGTATGTGATAAGCAGTGGCAGCGAGGAGAAAAAAATGCAGATATGTTGGCATATCTTACTGTGCTTGTAACTATAAAAAAGACCCACATTTTTGTGTGAAAGTCAACGATGATTCAAGGTCGCCTCACTAGTAACGGTGTGACATGGTGCCAGGTTTTCGTTTTTTTCATTTGTCTCTCAAATCAACTGAAAACATTGGTATTGAATTTTGAATATATTCAAGAGGTATAACATGTGTTCATTTGGTTTTTTAGATAGAATTTTTTTACGCAAGAAATTTAAATTTGAAGGGAAATTAAAGCATGTGAAGAAGTACATAAAAAGTAGACTGGTTATCTCTACCTCTCTCTTGTCCTACTTATAAGGCCTTTCATATTCTGTTTTCCTCCTGTTCCGGTTAGACTAATTGCTGCCTTCCATCCACTTGGCTTTTGTTTCTATGTACATTGTTTTATTTAAGCTTCTTTGCTATGTCAATCGGCTTAAATGTCCGAAAAAAAATGTTTATTATTCTAACAATAACACAGAAACAAATAAGACAAAAGAATCCCAAAATAATATGTTGACTTATAGGGTTTCATTCGGTGACAAAGAAATGGATTCGTTAATGTGCACAAATGTTTTGGATATATTAAAAATGTTATTGTTCTTTGTAAGAATATGGAATACATTTTAAATTAAATGGTATTTAGTTTTAAATAATTTCTCGTTAGGGTCGAGCATATTGACCAATGATGCAGGTGAAAAAGGAAAGCCGAAGATTCGAACCCACACAACCACCACTATGTGACATGTTTCGCCTTTTATAGAGGCTCTTCAAATATATCGGCTGTGGAGCCGCTTCGCTATCATCTAGCTTTTCCTCTTTGAAATGCAATTTGCTTTTTACAACGCTGAATATTTGTTCAGTCATTGCAATGCTTTCATGACAAACGCTTAGGGTAGTCTTTGAAAGTTATGAGTGCTCGTTTTTCCGTAATATTTATAATTTTTTACATACAAATGAACTGGTTTGTAGGATCTAGGGGAGGGCAGCTGCCCCTCCCTAGCTATTCCTGGCTACGAGGAATATCATGGCCGCGGTGGTGCAGGAAACCAAACAACACAACAACAGCAGCTTACAGCGTTGTGATAGGTACAACGTACTGAGGAAGGATCACACCAGAAGTGGTGGAGGGGGATTATCAATCCTATTGCACCAGTCTGTTCAATACAGACCTATCTCGCTTGAGCCTGGCGCTAATGACCCGTACATGGAAACTATGGGGTTTTTGTTGTTGTTCTAATAGGCTCTACATGTATGGAAAGGTCTTCATTTTATTGATTCCGCTCTGCCTTCAACTCCAAGTTCAGAGAGGACGCCACCTGGAGAGAAGTAGTCCAAAGTTAGAGCGCAGTTAGGTGAGTTAGTTTGGCTGGACAGTTAAAGAGGTGCCGCGTATTACCGCTGCCGCATGTAGGGCAGTTGTTCTGCCTTGTGCCATCAATATTGGCCTAATAAGAACTGAGATGGCTACCCCAATCCCGCGATGGCCGGTTCCGAAGAAACATCTCCTCGACCAGGGCCGTCACCGCCGTGGTAGAGTTGCTGAACGTATACATCCTGCCTATAAATAACTGTACTCCTGGTCATAACCATCTGGTCTTATGAGACTTTAATGGTCAATCATGTGTTGTGGCATTCAGTCCTCGGAAACGACCAGAGGGGTATAGTGCTGGCGGAGCAGATTGATAGATCTATGTTCTGCCCGGTCAATGTGGACGCCCCTACCAAACACTTGAGTACTGCAACGAAAGCATGCCATTGTGTTGATGTACAGGATGAATCATTGCCTCCTCATGTAGATGGTCCACTGAAGATATGAGGAGGCAACCATTTGCTGTTCTGAGGGCGACATTCTGACAAGTTTGAATGTTTTTTACATGGCCTTGCACTTATATTCGGGTATCAACCTAGCGCCGCATAGCTACCATAGACCGAACTATCGCGTTATATGTGGTCAACAAAGTTTCTATATCTGCACCCCAAGTGCTGCCGGCTTGGGACTTGAGGACCTTGTTCCTATATCTCAGCTTGTTGCAGATAGATGTGGCATGCGCGGACAGCGTGAACATGCTGTCAAAAGTGACCCCTAGAATTTTATGGTAGTTTTTGGTCGGAATTCTGCTACCATCGATCATGACATCCAACTCTGTTCTCACCTTTACTGTCCATGTAGTGAACGGAGTGGCCGTGACGGCCATCCAGGACGCCAAGATCGTACAATCCGCTATGATGGTGTCGCTTGACTTATCAAAAGCCTTTGACACTGTCAGGCACTCCACGCTGTTTGAAGACATCGAGTAGACAACCCTCCGGGCGAGTTTAAAACTAATATTAAATTATATGGTTGGACGGGTGCCGTACGAGATATTCAGGAACAAGAAGTCCAAGCCCCGTAGAGTGTAACAAGGACTTCTACATGGTGGGTTAATATCTCCGGAACGGTTTAACATCTACCGCTCCTATATTTCGCCCCCACCAGACGGCTTCGAGATTGTGTAATATCTCCGGAACTGTTTAACATCTACCTCTCCTATATTTCGCCCCCACCAGACGTTACAGGAGATATTAAACCCATCTTGTAGAAGTCCTTGTTACACTCTACGGGGCTTGGACTTCTTGTTCCTGAATTTCACGTACGGCATCCGTCCAACCATATAATTTAATATTCGTTTTACACTCGCCGGGAGGGTTGTCTACTCGATGTCTTCAAACAGCGTGGACTGCCTGACAGTGTCAAAGGCTTTTAATAAGTCAAGCGACACCATCACTGTTCTGTGACACGGCTTGCTCGGTTAATATGTGTGGAAATACGTGCACCTATGTTGTCGTGCTGTACTGCTTACTAAATACATGCTGATGATCGGCAATTGGATAGCTGTTTCTAACGCTGGGGAGGACAAAAGTCTCAAGGGTCTTTGCTAGGGCGATAAAAGCGAAATCGGCCCGGAAATGCGTGCACCTCTGTTGTCGTGCTGTACTGCTTACTAAATACATGCTGTTGATCGGCAACTGTATAGCTGTTTCTGACGCTGGGGAGGACTTATGTCTCCAGGGTCTTTGCTACAAAAGCAAAATCGGCATCTTTGCTGCCATCGTCGCCTGGTTTCACTAGCGGTACCAACCTGAGCATCTTCCAGACTTCGAGAACGATGTGGGTGGCTAGTGACAGGTTGAGAACTTTAGGGGAATGTAGTATCCATTCCCGTTACATCTAGCTATTTCAGTATAATACATTAGGTCCCAAACGCTTTGGATGATTTAGCGTTCCTGGTGACATTCGCAATCATCATCCTTTGTAAATTGTGGAGGTTATCCTAGTCAGGAAGACATCTAATGCAACGTACTACTTTTCTCATCGCCCTATCACTCCCGGGGTATTCGACAAACTGTCGATTGAAATAACTTGTGCACCTCTTCGGATCAGACAGCGTAAGGTCGCCCAATGTAACTTAGGCCCTATCTACCATCTTTCCAGGGTTCGAGAGCGACTTAACCGTTGCCCATAATTCACTAATTCCGGCTCCATTTTAAAATTCCTCAGATGATTTAAGTAATTGTTCCTCTTATGCTCACCAATCAACCTGTTAACTTCCAGTGTCAGATCATTGACTGTGGTGTCAATGGGGTTGGTCTCTGCTCTGAAGTTTGGTTTCACATCGGGTATACGATCAGCAGGTATGTGGCGAGCGATTGTAGTATTGATGATGTCTAGGAGAGTCCTTTCTGCTACCCGAACATCAGAAGGGTTGGTCAAATATCTGAAGCGGTGACTAGTGAACTCTGTAAAAATCGGTCAATTAGCTTTCCCATAATTGATAAAAGCGCGGCGTTGAGAGGTCGCGAAATCGGGCAGTCTTCTAATGGACGTAATATGGGAGATGGTCTGATCCAAGAAAAATTACCACATGACACGCTGGTTATGTTTGCAGATATGTGACACTCTCCGCTAATTCTGGTAGAGGCGTCCTCATTGACCGTGCAAAACATAAAGCTCTCAATTTGTTCAGCCAGCATGGTTTCGGAGGACCGAATGCCACAACTCATTATGAGCATTAAAGTCCCATAAGACCAAACGGTTATGACCATCCAAAAGCAGACTAATGTTGGGCCTATAACCTAGACAGCTATTTAGTTATTTATCGGCGGCTAAAAAAATCTATAGATAAAGCAAAACTTCTATCCTCGATTAAATAATGCCAGAAATATAGCCGGACTGAGTAAAGAAATGACAGAAGACCACTTAAATCTCACCAGGTAAGTACGGAATACTCGATAAACGACCCTACAAAAGGTTGTTAGGACTATTAAGAAGTCCCAAGAGCACAAACGATACACCGTAGCCGCCATAGTGGATATATAGAGGTGAACCTTTCATCACTAGTAGTTGGATAACCTCTATGCTGCTGTCAGTCTTTCCTTGTCCACCCTAAGATGGGTGTGGGAAATTCTGTTTTAAATACTTGTGATTTTTATAACCTACACCATAGTATGGAGGGTATATTAAGTTTGTTTTTCTGTTTGTAACACATCGAACTAATCATTTATAGTTTCTTGATCGGGATAAAATTCTAAGACGATCTAGCCATGCCCGTCTGCCCGTCTGTTGTAATCACTCTAGCGTCCGCAATTATTGAGATAGAACGCTAAAATTTTGCACCCGAGTGTCTTATTTCCATTGGCAGGACAAGTGCGAAGATGGTCCACGTTTTGGTATAGCCCTCATATAACAGTACCACCCGATTTAAGATATTTTGAGGATTTTATCTACATTTTTTACCAAACTAGCTGAAATTTGACACTTGAGGTTCTAAATGGACTAGAAACTTCTCCACTAAAAATTGTCAAGATAGTCCCACGTTTAGGTATTACCGCCATATAACAATACATCCCGATTTAAGGTATTTTGAGGATTTTAACTACATTTTCTCCAAAATTGGCTCCAATTTGGGGCTTGGAGTTTCAAGAGACCCACGTTTTGGTATAGGTCCCATATAACAATACCTACCGATTTAAGGTATTTTGGGGGTTTTAGCGCCTTTTTTTGAATTAGCTGATTTTGACATTTGAGGTTTCCAATGACCAAAAAGCTACTCTACCAAATTGTCAAGATAGGTCCATGTTTTGTTACCTCCCGATTTAAAATATTTGGAGGCTTTTAGCTACATTTGCAGACCGAATTAGCTATAATTTGTCATTTAGGTTCCCAGAGATCAGGAAACTTCTCCAACAAAAATTATGGACATAGGTCCATGTTTTATTGAAGCCCCCATATAACGGCGCCCACCGACCGATCAGAGTATTTCATGGTGAAAGGTATAAAAATTCGACCCGGCCAAACTTTACGCTTTTTTACTTGATTCACTTCATGTATCTTCTGAGTAAATTACGCAGATTTTTTCCTCAACATTCTTCATCTAGTCTGCTAAAATGTAATGTAATTTACTGTGTGTGTCTTTTGTGTTCGGGTGATATATTTGAGTCGTTTTGTATTATAATTTTAACATAAAATGGTATTTTTCACAAAGAACTTGCTAATCTGTCTAGTCACAAACGTATGAGGGTGGGCATTGCACATTCTCTGGAATAGAAAATAATAAAATTACAAAAGAAAAAGTATTTGGAGTAATAGAAATATCCTACTTTAAAATTTTAACAGTTTCTAATGTTCAAAAACCATAGATCTGGCATGTGAGAGTTAGTGGTTTTCATAACTCTTTCTGGAATTTTTGCACCCATCTACCTAACCTTAAAAACTTAATTAAACATTTTTATTTTTCATTTGAAAGCTTTGCAATTTCAGGAATGCAACCTTTAACATGTGCGTATAAAATTCTTGGTAAACAGGGAGCTACATTTGAGCTGCTTAAACATTGAATCCTTCTTGCAGACATGAACAATATCCTGACGTTATGTCTGATCATCTATGAGTGTGCTTGCAGTATATGTTATGTGTTCTCGGTATGTACGTATTTCAACTTGTAAGTAAACATTGTGTTGAGTATGTAAATATGTGCATATGTGGGTGTATATGTGGGGTGTATAAGAGCACTTGTATGTAAATAGACATGAAATATATATCCTCAGAGACATAACATTACTTAGAAGCTGTTACTTTGAGAAATGGAAAATAAATGTAAAAATAAAATGAAATTCAAATTCATTACATTAAGTAAACTGCTTGCTGAGTCTTGATGTAATGCTTCAGATGTATATTTACCATACATATGTATCTACATATGTAGATTTGTTGTCCATCTTGTACATCCTTCATAAAATATCAAATGCATTGGTGTTAAGCTGTTTTCTTTGGAAACGAAAACACATAAAAAAGTTAAGTGGGTGTTTAACAACAGAACAACAACTATAAGTGATTGTAAGTGGGAGCTGCTGTCATTGAGGAAAACGAAAGACAAAATAAATTGTAAAATTTATTTGTCTACCATTGTTCCATGAAGAAATCTGTTTTAAAAACACAAAATAAAACAGTTGTTATTTACTTGAAATGTAGAAGTCATTTTCTAAATTTCAAAATTTCGTTGAGAACAATCAAAAGATTAAGTCGGTTATGCCGACAGCTACACACCCTATGACCACAGACTACATGGACCCATAGAGCAACAAGCGTTGATTTTTAAAGAATATTTTTTAAGAATATTTTTTCAAGCACCCACACAACAACAAGCGTGGATTTTTAAAGAATATTTTTTCAAGCACCCACACAACAACAAGCGTGGATTTTTAAAGAATATTTTTTCAAGCATCCACGCAACAACAGGCGTGGATTTTTAAAGAATATTTTTTCAAGCACCCACACAACAACAAGCGTGGATTTTTAAAGAATATTTTTTCAAGCACCCACACAACAACAAGCTTGGATTTTTAAAGAATATTTTTTCAAGCACCCACACAACAACAGGCGTGGATTTTTAAACAATATTTTTTCAAGCACCCACACAACAACAAGCGTGGATTTTTAAACAATATTTTTTCAAGCACCCACACAACAACAAGCGTGGATTTTTAAAGAATATTTTTTCAAGCACCCACACAACAACAAGCGTGGATTTTTAAAGAATATTTTTTCAAGCACTCACACAACAACAAGCGTGGATTTTTACAGAATATTTTTTCAAGCACCCACACAACAACAAGCGTGGATTTTTAAAGAATATTTTTTCAAGCACCCACACAACAACAGGCGTAGATTTTTAAAGAATATTTTTTCAAGCACCCACACAACAACAAGCGTGGATTTTTACAGAATATTTTTTCAAGCACCCACACAACAACAAGCGTGGATTTTTAAAGAATATTTTTTCAAGCACCCACACAACAACAGGCGTGGATTTTTAAAGAATATTTTTTCAAGCACCCACACAACAACAAGCGTGGATTTTTAAAGAATATTTTTTCAAGCACCCACACAACAACAAGCGTGGATTTTTAAAGAATATTTTTTCAAGCATCCACGCAACAACAGGCGTGGATTTTTAAAGAATATTTTTTCAAGCACCCACACAACAACAAGCGTGGATTTTTAAAGAATATTTTTTCAAGCACCCACACAACAACAAGCTTGGATTTTTAAAGAATATTTTTTCAAGCACCCACACAACAACAGGCGTGGATTTTTAAACAATATTTTTTCAAGCACCCACACAACAACAAGCGTGGATTTTTAAACAATATTTTTTCAAGCACCCACACAACAACAAGCGTGGATTTTTAAAGAATATTTTTTCAAGCACCCACACAACAACAAGCGTGGATTTTTAAAGAATATTTTTTCAAGCACCCACACAACAACAAGCGTGGATTTTTAAAGAATATTTTTTCAAGCACTCACACAACAACAAGCGTGGATTTTTACAGAATATTTTTTCAAGCACCCACACAACAACAAGCGTGGATTTTTAAAGAATATTTTTTCAAGCACCCACACAACAACAGGCGTAGATTTTTAAAGAATATTTTTTCAAGCACCCACACAACAACAAGCGTGGATTTTTACAGAATATTTTTTCAAGCACCCACACAACAACAAGCGTGGATTTTTAAAGAATATTTTTTCAAGCACCCACACAACAACAGGCGTGGATTTTTAAAGAATATTTTTTCAAGCACCCACACAACAACAAGCGTGGATTTTTAAAGAATATTTTTTCAAGCACCCACACAACAACAAGCGTGGATTTTTAAAGAATATTTTTTCAAGCATCCACGCAACAACAGGCGTGGATTTTTAAAGAATATTTTTTCAAGCACCCACACAACAACAAGCGTGGATTTTTAAAGAATATTTTTTCAAGCACCCACACAACAACAAGCTTGGATTTTTAAAGAATATTTTTTCAAGCACCCACACAACAACAGGCGTGGATTTTTAAACAATATTTTTTCAAGCACCCACACAACAACAAGCGTGGATTTTTAAACAATATTTTTTCAAGCACCCACACAACAACAAGCGTGGATTTTTAAAGAATATTTTTTCAAGCACCCACACAACAACAAGCGTGGATTTTTAAAGAATATTTTTTCAAGCACCCACACAACAACAAGCGTGGATTTTTAAAGAATATTTTTTCAAGCACCCACACAACAACAAGCGTGGGTTTTTAAACAATATTTTTTCAAGCACCCACACAACAACAGGCGTGGATTTTTAAAGAATATTTTTTCAAGCACTCACACAACAACAAGCGTGGATTTTTAAAGAATATTTTTTTAAGCACCCACACAACAACAAGCGTGGATTTTTAAAGAATATTTTTTCAAGCACTCACACAACAACAAGCGTGGATTTTTAAAGAATATTTTTTCAAGCACTCACACAACAACAAGCGTGGATTTTTAAAGAATATTTTTTCAAGCACCCACACAACAACAAGCGTGGATTTTTAAAGAATATTTTTTCAAGCACCCACACAACAACAAGCGTGGATTTTTAAAGAATATTTTTTCAAGCACCCACACAACAACAAGCGTGGATTTTTAAAGAATATTTTTTCAAGCACCCACACAACAACAAGCGTGGATTTTTAAAGAATATTTTTTCAAGCACCCACACAACAACAAGCGTGGATTTTTAAAGAATATTTTTTCAAGCACCCACACAACAACAAGCGTGGATTTTTAAAGAATATTTTTTCAAGCACCCACACAACAACAAGCGTGGATTTTTAAAGAATATTTTTTCAAGCACCCACACAACAACAAGCGTGGATTTTTAAAGAATATTTTTTCAAGCACCCACACAACAACAAGCGTGGATTTTTAAAGAATATTTTTTCAAGCACCCACACAACAACAAGCGTGGATTTTTAAAGAATATTTTTTCAAGCACCCACACAACAACAAGCGTGGATTTTTAAAGAATATTTTTTCAAGCACCCACACAACAACAAGCGTGGATTTTTAAAGAATATTTTTTCAAGCACCCACACAACAACAAGCGTGGATTTTTAAAGAATATTTTTTCAAGCACCCACACAACAACAAGCGTGGATTTTTAAAGAATATTTTTTCAAGCACCCACACAACAACAAGCGTGGATTTTTAAAGAATATTTTTTCAAGCACCCACACAACAACAAGCGTGGATTTTTAAAGAATATTTTTTCAAG